>NC_050577.1:75866069-75986069 GCF_011100635.1 Trichosurus vulpecula | reverse complement strand
AAAAGCCATTACACTTTGGTTCTTCTTACCAGCCTATATTTGACTCAGCTCATTCTGAACTTGAGTTTAATAACTCATAAATATTTTAGCACAGTGACTTTATTGCATCAAGGCTTACAATACATCAATACCTCAAAGCTTGGGAATCACTATGTTGAGTCTTTGGGGCAAATGACTTACGGTCTTTGGAGTTTCTTTTCTGTATTTTCTAAATAATTCTCCATTTTTGCTTGATCTATTTCTTCTTCTGTTTCAAGGAAGACTGTGAATTTTCTATATGGCTTGCAGCATCTGTTTATTGTTAAATATCCAAGCAAAATCCCTTACAGAATTAGCCTTTGCACACATTGCATTTATTAGGAATGTTCTCAGCCTATATAGCCATGACTCCTAGAAGCCCCGAAGTTAGATCTGGTCAACTCTTAAGTGTATGTGTTAGGAAGGGATTATATGCCATGTGTTAATGAAGCTAAAAGATAACACAAAAAATATCACATTGGCCCAATTTGAATTTTCTTATCCACTAGCATGTAACTCAGAGCCATAAGAAGAAAAGTCAGCTAATTTGGGTTGATTTCTCACTTACTCTATATAGATTCAGGTGAATCTGCTAATGAATTGACAAAACTGAAATGAAAAAGTAAAGGGGGAGGGCCTGGGAAGTCATTCCCTGAACAGCTGAGAGTTGACTTGAACTGTAGTTCAAGGTTGGTCCATGAGGAAGAATATTAAGGGTTCACAACTTGGAGGTTAAAACAGATTCAAGATGTGTTCAAGAGGCAGCATGGTATAGATGACAAAGTCCTGAACTTGGAATCCAAAGAGGATTTGAATCCCTCTACCAATTCCAAGTTATTGCATGATCTTGGAAAGTCAATCTCTTCTGAGCTGCAGCTGCCTCACCTATAAAATGGGGATAATAATTCTACTATTGCATTCATCCAACCAACACTTATTAAACACTAATGTCTCTTGTGCACTCTATTAGGCAATGGAAGAGATATAAAGTTAAGGTAAAGAATGGCCTTTGCTGAAATGGAACTTACCCAACAATCTGAAAGCTCTCCGTGACTCTAAATTCCTACTATTGTGGTTGTTATTTAGAGGCCTTCAGAAACTTGTTAGAGTAAACTGTTGAAAGGAATGTTACTGGCAGCAGCCATCTTCTGAAAATTAAAGCTTGGATATAGCAGGGCCAAGGATCAATAGCCCTGATGTCTCACTCCAAACAAAAATGAAAATTACTGCAGTGTCTCCACAGAAAGAATGTGAATTGTATTGACCCTCTATGTTAGAGGAGTGATTTGATGTTTGAGTAGAAGGAAGCAATTAAACACTGTCTTTAACAGATGACAAGTTAATTCAGAGCTAAACATCTGCTGTTAGGGCAAGAAGCTTTTCAGGTCATACTTTGCCCCTAGTTACTGACATGGGCCAAGGGACCTACATTTCCCAGTACAGGGAGTGAAGTGCTCTTGGTCACAATGTCCTGTGATTCATTCTGTTTTTTTTTTCTCCTGCTTCTGAGCATGAATTTCTCAGCTGCTTTTTATTTGCTTAAAACAAGGTTCAGATCAACTAGACGAGAACGAAGTAAATCCACATTCAGAAAACTGTATCTGCACCCAAGAGCAGAACAGACATGATGTCTTTATTCGAGATATCATTTCCATGCAATCTAATAAATAAAGCCACGATCAAATTATTTATGAATCATCGTCAACTTGTAGAAAAGCTTCTGTATTTACCAGTGTTGAGGCTCTTCTAGAATATTCCTTTATAACCAATATAGGTGTCTAAGTGGCATGGTGGATTTAGGGCTAGAACTGGAGAAAGGAAGTACAAATTCTACCCCAGATACTTATCAGCTGTGAGACCCTGGGCAAGTCACTTAAATGCTAACTGCCTTGGTTTCCTGATGTGTAAATAGGGGATAATAATACCTACTGGGGGTGTTGTGAGGATAAATGAAATGATGTTTATAAAGTCCTTTTCAAAACTAAAGGGACTATAAATGCTCATTATTATCACTATGCATAATAAGAGAAGGTACACTTATTTGTTTATAAAATGCTTTAAGGTAGTATAATGTCACTATTATTTCTTACTTTGGTGTTTTTTCATCAAGGTGCTAAAGTAGGGGTCATTTGGAAATAGGATATTTCACTAATGCCAATAACTACATTCTAGCTTAGGCATGAGCTATTTTATACCCTCTAAAAGGACAGTTTTGTGTGTTGGGAGAGAGGAAGCCACTATTTATAATAGCATCTACATGTAAACGAAGAATAAAAACAACGGTTCTTGGTTTCTTCTAATCCCTTCTTATTTTTTGTCACCAGGTTTAAAAGGTAGGAAAAATCTATAAGAAGTTATTCCACTGGAATCAAGGGAAATGGCTCCTATTTCTTTTCTTTTTTCCCCTTTCACTTGGTCATTGAATTGGAAACTTTTCCTTTCTTAAAGGAATGAGAACTTATATTCAAAAATACAAATAGCTTCATCCTGACTTCTAATAACTTATAAAGCACTTTAGAGTTCATAATAGTGCATCGCAGTACACTGATTTAGATGCATTGATTCAATATATTTAAATTAATCAAATACTCATTTGATGCCTACTATGTTCCCAGTACTCCGCTAGGGACCAGGAAAACAAAATCATAAATTTAACATTTCCTTCCCTCAAGGAGCTTATATTCTATTGTGAAGTTAGAGCATCAGGACATTTGAGTTTAACATTTAATTGAGCTAAACAAACTTTATACTTGGATTGTAAGATCATTGGGAGTATGGATTATTTCCTCCTTATTACTTATATCCCAGTACTTAGTGAATATCTTGGAATATGCTAGGTGCTTAAAAATATTGATTGGTTGGGGTGGAGTCAAGATGGCAGAGTGAAGGCAGCAACTCATTTAAACCCTCCTAATGTTCTCTTGAAACAGCTTTAAAACAACAACTCAAATCAAATTCTGAAGTGGTAGAGCTTCCAATCCAAGACAACTTCAGAAATCAGCAGGAGAGATCTGTTAAACTAGGTGAGAGCCAGCCTGAAGGGCACACAGCAACAGCATCAGTAGTGGGCCTTGGAGTGATTGTGACAGTGGAAACAGCAGCTTCAGGATCTCTCAGTCCAGAGATAATAAAGTGTTGAGAGAAATGGTGAGAAAGTGATTGAAGAAGATACTTTTTTGGCAGTGGGTGTAGGGCCTGGCACTGTTTGGCATCTCTATTGCCTATAGACAGTTTTGAGTCTCAGTTCCATGACAGAGTGAAGAACTTGCAGTCTGTTACAAGGGAAAAGTGGCCCTAATCACAATTCCGAGGCAGAGAAGAACACTAGCATTTGTAGCTGCAGGAAAGCAGGGGACCAAGGTCATAGTATCAGGGCTGAGAATAGTGTTAATGCTTACAGCTGCAGGGGAACAAAGGCAAGGGTAAAGAACAGAGCAATGATCACATTGCTTCCTGGATCATACCACCTTAGAAACACCAAAAATCTGTCAAAGTCTCAGAACTAGATTTGAAAGCAGCAGCATGAAAAAAGTCTAAATCCTGGGACAGTGAATCCCCACCCCCAGATGAGCAGAGACCTATTTTAACATAAAATTGAAAATCAAGAAATAGGATGGAAAAATGAGCAAACAACAACAAGGAACTTGACAATAAGAACCTATTATGGTTGCAGAGAAAACCAAAACAAAAAATCACAAGAAGGTAACAATGTGAAAACAGCCACAGGTAAGCTAATTTGATACAAACCCACAAGAATTCCTGGAAGAGTTAAAGAAAGAGATCTGTCATAGAGGGAAAATTGGGGAAAGAAATGAAAGTGAAGCAATGAAATTATAAAAAAGAGAATTAATAGCTTAATAAAAGCACAAAAATATTTAAGAAAATAACATCTTAAAATATGTCAGAATAGGCTAAATAGAAAAGCAGGTACAAAAATTCACTAAAGAAAAAACTCCTTAAAGACCATATTGGCTAAATGGAAAAGAAAGTCCAAAAGCTCACTGAAGAAAATAATTCCTTGAAAATTAGAATTGACCAACTGGAAATTAATAACTTTATGAGACATAAAGAAGCAATAAAACAAAGTCAAAAGAATTTTTAAAAAGAAGAAAATGTGAAATATTTATTTGGAAAAACAATTGACCTGGAAAATAGATCAAGGAGAGATAATTTAAGAATTATTGGACTATCTGAATGCCATGATATAAAAGAGCCTAGATATCATATTTCAACAAATTATCAAAGAATTGAAAGAATCCAGCAATCACCTTCTGCGATTCCAAAATGAAAACTCCCAGGAATATTATAACTAAATTCCAGAGCTGCCAAGTCAAGGAGGAAATATTGCAAGCAGCCTGAAAGAAACCATTGAAATAGGAAGCCACAGTTAGGATCACACAAGATATAGCTGCTTCCCTATTAAAGGAGAAGAGAGGTTGGAATATAATGTTTCCAAATGTATTTGAGCTAAGATTATAATCGAGAATAACCTAACCCCCCCAAAAAAAAAACTGAGTATAATCTTTCAGGGAAGAAAATTGATATTTAATGCAACAGAGGATTGAAGCATTCCTGATGCAAAGGCCAAAGCTGAATAAAAATCTTGATATTCAAACACAAGATTCAAGCATAAAAAGGTGAACTTGAAAAAGAAATAACTGACTCAATTAGGTTAAATTATTTACATTCTAATAGAGGAAGATGATACATGTAACTCCTAAGAATTTTTCATTATTATGGCAATTAGAAGGAATCTACACAGAGGGCGTGGGTGTGAGTCAATTATGTTAGATAATCACAAAAAAGGGGGTAAGAAAGAGGCATGCACTAGGAGAAAGGGGAAAGGAGAGGAAGAATGGGGGAAATTATCTCACAAAAAGAGAAATACAAGGAAGAGCTTTTACAATGCAAGGGAAAATATGGGAGATAGGCAATATTTGAATGTCACTCTCATTGTAATTAGTTCAAAAAGGAAAGAACATATATACATACTCAGTTGGGTATAGAAATCTATCTCACCCAACAGGGAAATAGGAGAGGAAGATGAAAAGAGAAATGGGGAGAGGGATAGTAAAAGGAAAGGAAGATTAAGGAAATCAGTGGTCAGAAGCAAAACAGACTTTTGAACAGGGAAAAGATTTTTTAAAAGGGAGAAAAGGATAAACAGGAGAAAATGGGTAAAGGGTAATCCATAATTAGTAATCATAACTGTGGATATGAATGACATGAATTCACACAAAAAGGAAAGCAGATAGCAGAATGGATTAGAAATCAGAATTTAAAAAATATTGTTCACAAGAATACTCTTGAAACAGAAAGACACATACAACACAGTTAAAATAAGGGGCTAGAGCAGAACCTATTATACTTCCACCAAAGTAAAAAAAAATCAGGGGTAGCAATCATGATCTCAGGAAAAGCAAAAGTCAAAATAGACCTAATTAATAGACAATCAGGCAAACTACATTTTGATAAAATGTACCATAGATAATAAATGTAAAAAATACAGCAAGATAAAGGCTTCATTTCTGTAAAATATAGAAAACTTAGTCAAAATTATAAAAATAAGAGCCAATTCATATATGGTCAAAGAATATGAACAGAAACTTTTCAGAAGAAGAAATCTTAGCTATCTATAGTTATATGGAAAAAATGCTCTATAGATCACTATTGATTAGATAAGAGCAAATTAAAACAATTCTGAGGTGCCACCTCACACCTATTAGAAATGACAAATGTTGGAGGGGAAATGGGAAAATAAGCACCTTAATGAAATATTAATGGAGTTGTGAATTGGTTGAACTAGTTTGGAGAACAATCTGGAACTATGCCCAAAGGCCTATAAAACTATGCATACCCTTTGACCCAGCAGTGCTACTAATAGTTGTGCCTCCCAAAGAGAACAAAGAAAAAAGGAACGGGACCTATAGGTACAAAGTTATTTATGCCTGTTCTTTTGTGGCAGGACAGAATTGAAAATTGAGGGGATACCTATTAACTAGAGAATGGTTGAACAAGTTATAGCATACGATTGTGATGGAACACTATTGTACTATAAGAAATGTTGATGGGGATGGTTTCAGAAAAACTTGGAAAGACTTATTTGAACTGATGCAATGGAAAATGAGCAGAACCAAGAGTTCATTGTATACAGTAACAACAATTTTGTAAGGATATTCAACTGTGAAAGACTTAGCTACTCTGATCAATACAATGACCCAAGACAATTCCAAAAAACTCACAATGAAAAATGTTATCCACCTCCAGAGAGAGAAATGCTTAACTCTGAGTGCAAACTAAAGTATATATTTCTCTCTTTCTTTTTCTTGCTTTTTTGGAAATAGGTTTTTGCATCTTTTCACAATTATCATAATTGTTATCATGTTGTTTGCCTTTTCAGTAAGTGGGGGAGGTGATGGAAGGAGTGAGAGAATTTGGAACTCATTTTTAAAAAAAGAATATTTAAAACTGAAAAAAGAAATGATGATCCAAACATTCACAACAACCCAGTGAGGTATGAACTAAACAAATTTCATACTTAGCTTATAAATTCATTGGGGGTAGATTATTTTATTCTTAGTAGTTGCATCCCAGTGTCTAACAAAGTTTCTGGAACGTAGTAGGTGCTTAATAAATAGTGATTAGTGATCTAAACCTTCACAACTACAGAGTGAGTTATGAGGAAACATTAGCACATTTGAGTTTAATTAGCAGACTTCATGTTTGTGAATTTATTTAAGTACAGATTGTTTCATTCTTATTACTTGCATCCTAATGTCTAGCAAAAGTCTTGTGCCCATAGTAGGCACTTAATAAATACTGATTGGTAATCCAAACCTTCACAACAATCCAGTAAAGTATGAATACATATAGGCACATTTGAGTTTAACTAAACAGACTTCACACTGGGATTGTGAATTCATTGTTAGTAGGGATTGTTTCATTCTCAGTACTTAAATCTCGATGCATAGCAAAATTCCCAGTATATCACAGGTCCTTAATAAATACTATTGATGATCCAAACATTCACAACAATACAGCAAGGAATGTGGAAACTGAAGCACAGAGATATGAAATAAATCTCCCAAAGTCAAACCTGGATCATCAGTGTCATTTTTATGATAATGCAAATATTAATTACCTTTCACATGTGATTTAGCTGAGATTTACAGTGGAAAAATATTCTAGGATCCTAGGATTTGAAGGTACAAGCATTTTTAAAGCTCTTGTTGACAAACCCTCTCATATGGCAGCTAAATCAGATGCAGCTCTGAGTGGTTGAATGACTCTCCTAAAGTAAAAGAGTCAGGGCATGCACTGAGGTCTTTTTGAATCCAAATTCAACTCTTGCTGCTTCATCGCTATCTTTAAAACCAGGTCTCTACAGTACTACTACATGACTGAAGCCTGAGACAAATGAGTGATGTGCTGACTACAAATATCAGCTGTGTTTTCTTCCATAGTCATCTGAACTATGAACAATCCTTTTGAGTCTTGATACTTCTCTAGTGAAAAACAGAACTCTGGATATTTCTAAAGGTTTTGACAATTATTCTTGCAGCATGGATTTGCCAGTGATCTGAACCAAAAATGTTCATTTCTGTTCTGTCTCTGCAATACTGATAGTTATGTATTGATTCCTTATAGATATGTATTGTGGTTACATGAAGGGATGGAAAGGAGTCATTTTAATATGAAATATGAGAGCAGAATTGAAATTCATTTGGTCTCTGAACCTGACTACTGCATTTGGCTCTGCTTATCCCCAATTGCCAGTATTGTACTCACTCTGTGAAGTTAGCTTTGCAGTATGAAATATCTGATATCCAACATTCATTAGCACTGATAATATCACCACTCTTTACAAGATTGTATCTTTCAGATGAAAACTTTCACCACACTATAATTCACTCATCAGGATTTTTGATTTGCTCAACTCCTATCCAGGTGATATATGATACCAGGGCTTTCAAAATGGAGGGAAAAAAGCAACATTTCTATTACTCTATGGAAGTGTAGTAACCTAAAGGATTCTGAAACTTGTTTGAATCATAAATCCCTTTGACATTTTAGTGAAACTTATGGACTTCTCAGAATAAAGCTTCTAAGTTATTGAAAAAATGATAAATTTAAGTTATGAGGTAGTGAAAATAGAGATGGGATTTTTTTCCCATCCAAGTTTATAACTTCTTAACATAGATATCTTAAAATTTACCAAGGAACATTTTTCTGGACATCAGGCTAAGGAACTCTGTCATGTTGTAGAAAGTGTTGGATGTGAATCAAAAGACATAAATTTGAGGCAGGTGAGGTAGTGCAGTGGATGGAGCACTGGCCCTGGAATCAGGAGGACCTGAGTTCAAATCTAGCCTCAAACACTTACTAGCTGTGTGATCCTGGGCAAGCCACTTAAAACTAATTGCCTCCAAAGAAGAAGAAGAAGAAGAAACGGATATCTGAGTCCCAGTTCTGACATGGAGTAATTGTACGATCTGGAGAAAACTTCTCTGAATTTCAGTTTCTTTATCTGTAACATGAAGATAACAATATTTGCAATAGGTATCTCATAGCGACATTATAAGGAAATACCTCTGTGAACCTCAAAGCACAATACAAATGTGACTTATTCATAACCATAGGATTCCAAAGAATATCCATGGAGAAAAAAGTAGAAAGGACACAGGGAAAGTTTTCTGAGGCTTTTCTAAGATGTCTGAAATGCAGTGACTTGGAAATCCGCTGAGGTGATAGAAAAAAGAAATTAGAATGATTCTACACTCCCAGGCCCAATCAATTTGGAGACCAAATTCTACCATTTTAGTCCTTTTTTATACGCTTTGCCAATCATCAACTCATAAACGAGGAGGATATCCTTCTATTACAACAAAAAGCAAATCATTTGGATTCCTGAGTTGCAATGTGTTACCTCTCTGATGACCTATTGAGATGGAAAGGATGTTATATGAGCAAAACATAATGGCAATCTTTGCAGGGAAATATGCTGAGCCTGTGAAAATACTGACATTTCAAAGAACATATGTTGTAACCAACGGTGAGAGCCCGAGATATTTTTATCCCAATGTTGTACTGATTACTCTGTGCCAGTACACTGAACTATGGGCCATCTCTCATAAGAAAAAGCAACAATAACAACAACACAATGAAACTAAAAGTACATTTGTAGAATGCTATGCAACTTACAAAGTGTTCTTCAATTATCACATAAACCACCTCCTACACAAACTCTTTCTTAACAACCTCATGCCTCACCTATGACCAGTGCCCCACACACCTATATTTATTTTGTGTGTATGGTTTAAAAGATATAGAAGAGTACTTCAACTCAGGAATAACTTAGATCAAATCCTGATGGAGGGGGAATAAGAGAGTTGACTTAGTCAAGTGACTTAACCTTACAATGCCCTCACTCAACTCTCTAAGATGAAGAAAAGGCATGTTATCTTCCTTGGAACAGTAATATGAGCAAAGGGATTGGATGTGTAGTTTCATTTGTGTAGAGAAGTCAATTGTGAGACAGCTCCTTCTGCCAATAAGGATGAGCACTTTTTCTACAAACAACAGCAATGTCAAAAAACAAAAACTTTAAGAATTTGAATCACTTTACAAATATCACATTTTATCCTCACAATGATCTATTATTATATCCATTTTTCATATGAGAAAACTGAGGCAGATTATATGAATTACCAAAGGTAATTCATATAAAGGGGCCAGATTTGACCCCAGGAATTCCATGCTCCAGGTCCTGTGCTGTAAATTAGGGCATTGAGAATTTAATTGACTTAACCAGGGTAACACAACCAGTATGTGTGCAAGCCAACTTGAATCTAAGTCTTCCTACCTTCAAAGTTAATTCACTATCTACTAAACCATACTGCTATGCATATATAGTATAGTATAACAAGTGAATATACTTGTTTATTCTATATATTTATATAATAGACAACTAAGTGGCTCAGTGATTGAGTATATGGCCTACAGTCAGGAAGACTCATCTTTGCGAGTTCAAATCCAGCTTCAGACACTTACTAGCTATGTGACCCTGGGCAAGTCACTTAAACCTATTTGCCTCAGTTCCTCATCTATAAAACAAGTTGGAGAAGGAAATGGCAAACCACTCCAGTATCTTTGCTGAGAAAACTCCAAATGGGGTCACAAGAAGTTGGACATGACTGGAAAATGACAGAACAGCAACACTGACATAGATATTCGATATATTTATAAGTACATACACACATATACATACATATACACTATCTCCCTTGATAGAATTTAATTTCTTGAGAGCAAAAGTTGATTCGTGTTATGTCTTTGTATTGCCTCCTTTCACAAAGCCTAACATATAGCATATCCTTAACAATTGTTTATTGAATTCATTATCTCACTACATCACTTAATAATATCATGAGAGCACCTTGCACAGTTCCCAATGCATAGTAGATATCTAACAATGCTTATCAATTTAGTATTTCACTTGATGCTCCTAATAGTCCTGTGATATAGACAGGGCAAATATTAATGTGCCCATTTTACAGATAAAGAAATTAAGCATCCTAAGGATAAATGATATATTCAAGGTCCCACAGAAATCTCATAAATGATGGTGGGAAGGATCAGTTACAGTTTTCTTCTTTTGACACAAAGTTTAATGCAAGTCTAAAGTTAAGTACTTTGGGCAGATCCATAAACATTCTTCAATAAGAAATTTTCACAGTCAACTTCATTTTCTGTATTTTTGTACATAATAGAGACGTTCTATGTACAATATCCCTGAGGTGTTTCTATGATGTAAAGTTTTCTCACTCCTCTGTCTCTATTCAGACTTCATTCCTCCATGTGCCTCCAAATAAAAACAATAATAAAACTAAAAAGAGCTCCACAGGAAAACTCTTATTGGACTTCCTTTAAATCAGAGCATGTGAAATAATTTGCTTGACCACCATCTTGTGACTGTGTATGCAGAGGAGCTGTATGTGTATCTCACACCTGAATACAAAAGTTGCTATGAAAAGTCTGGACTCCACAAGGACATCCATACAGATTTGGGGGAACCAAAAAGAACTTGAAAGGCTATTACCATTTGTCTTTTTAGTGCCTTGAATAAAAAAATGAAGTAAATATGAAATTGCCAAAAGAAAAAAAAAGCTGGAGATCTTTTGAGGCACATTATTGTCACAAGAAATTATTTTCAGTAAAAAAAAAAATCATGAGAACCAAATTTTGTAGGAAATAAAAATTTACTCCATACTGTATCAAATGTGTTTCCAAATGGAAAGCCAAAGCCTACATAAATTGTGTTGGGCCAAAGTATTTTCTGCTATGGTTTTTTCATTGTTGATGTAGAGTCTAAATTAAGGCCTCAGAAGAAGAGGGAAAGTACATCTTTCAATCGAGCGGTCCTGGCACCAGAAGAAAGTGCTATATTGTTCTTCCCACAAACCATCCCCATTAGAGCTCAAGATGTTCTTTTCCTTCTAATCCTCATTTGTACCCCTTAGCCATTTGTTTAGAATTAAATTAACTGCAATTTGGAAAATGTGGATGAAAGGTAGTGCATTGAGGAGATATCACATGTTTCCTGAATGGTGCCTGTTCTGCCTCCTTCACAGCCATTCATGGGGCTTGAAAGGGTGTAGTGTGTGAATTGTTGGACTGTCACTCTGCAGTGAAGTCTAGGAGCCAGTATTGCCATGGAAACAGCAGGAAAAAGACAATTAACAAAATGATGGGTTTTTTCTTATTTCTTTTTTTTTGCACTCTTTAGTTTTGGGGAGTTTTCTTATTCCCTTAAAAAAAAAGTATATTCAATACTCACAGGCATAGAGGGAAGAAAATGGTCTAGAACTCAACTCTTTAAATGAGTTCTTACTTTGCAACGGTTGTAATTCTCAAAATTATCCTTTTAAAAAATAAAATGTTTCCGAATGGTTGTCTCATCTCACCCCTTTCTTCTTTTCCATCATAGAAAAGACTTCTCTAGAAATATTCTTAGGTGAAGGACTGTTAATGAGCAGAGCCTGTGATTTTAACCCTCGCACATTCATTGCACTTTTAATTAGTCCCTCTCAGCATCATTCTTGTGACAGAAACACAATGTAGGCCCAAGAGCACAAACCAAAAGGGGGCTCCCTTTAGATATGTCAACCTTAGCTTTAGTGAGAACTTCAGGAAAGGCTACTTAGGCCTGGTCATTATGGATAGATTTGTGTGACTGAAGGGTTAACTGAGCATAATTGAGTAAATGTTTGATGTCACCATTAATACTAAAAAGCAGTACAAATCCAAACTTTGCCATGCTTTTATTTCCTTTAAAGAGGCTATTTATAAATAAAGGAAACGATTGTACATTGTAAGCATCATAATTAAAGCAAAATATGAGTAGGAGACCTATTGAGCCCATGTGTCAAATATTCCATTGAAATGAAACATTGTGCTTTGCAGATAAGCACTCTATGTACAAAGAGGCACTTGGGAAAATGAGAACGATGATTCTTTTGCATGTTGTATTTTAAAGCCCTTTCTCCTCATTGTGCCCTATGTAGAAATATATTTCTATACCAGTCTCCAAGTCCAATTGTGACCTTGAGCGAGCCCTCCAACTGTTTTTGCATAGCCTACTCCCGGATTAAACTTATCTATGGACTAACTAAACCAGAGTACCTGAAACTAATTATTCTGATCACCCTGAAATGTTCAACAACTCTTAAGAAAACATGCCAGAAAAATGTGACTAGGGCTAAGTTTTGTGTACTTTGCTCAGATATGTTAATATTATATTCTTTAATTCATTGAAAGGGGCTCTGTTTTCCTCTTTAATGCCTTTGCTCTACTTTTTCTATTTTCCTCCCCAAAGGGGCCAGATTCATATCCATCCCAGGAAAGGTAAGGAAGTCACTCATTCCTCCTACTACTCCACCCCTAGCAATTCCCTCATTGGTGGATTATTAACATTCTACCAAGATCTACTGAATCGTTTGCAGAGACAGAAATAGGATGTGCATGGAAGCCCTCAAAAAGAATAAGGAGCTTCTTAACTTACATTTTGACAGGCTGGTCAGTATACCAGGCACTCTGCATCATGAATGGTGAGTGATAGAAGAACTCCTATAGTGGTAAGGCCATATTTGGTACAATGTCACATGAAATTCCCTCAAATCTGATTGGTTTTGAATTGGAATGAAAGAAAACCTGCCAGTTTAGTTGTATTCCCACCTAGGTTCAGAAATCACAAACCAGGTAAAGAAAGGTTTGCAAATGTGACAAGTATTACACAGATATTTATGGACAACATGGTTACCTATATATCTTAGAGCATCCACTGCACAGAACCAAGCCATTCTTACAGGCATGAACATAAGAGAATCTGTCTCATTTTTTTTCTAATTTATAAAAGACTACAATTTGATAATTTATATAGCTAAGTCTGTGCTTCTTTTCCCCACTCTGGGTCTGTGACTTCATCCATTAAGGTAGTCCTCTATGAGAAAACTCCTTCAAGCAATGCATATAGACAATTGTTTTGCAATTTATAATCTCAAAGACAGTTAAGCAACTTGTCAAAGGTCTTATAACCAGTATGTGTAAACAGGTGGAACTTGAGCCCAAGCATCCTAACTTTGTTTTCTATCCATTATTCCTGCTTTCTTAAGTTGACATACCATATATTATGTATGTGAAGACACATACCCATAAATTTCCATAGGTATGAAGAACTGAAGTAACTGCTACAATTTGGAGTGGGTGCGGGGGAATTGTAAGCACCTGGTGATTGGGTAGGTACTCAGAGACAGGCTATGCTAAAGAAGGCATGGAGATAAATTTAACTACAAGAGCTCCTAGGTTTCACATCAACACCTGAGCATAACAGGCAAGACTGCCCAGTTTCTTTCTATTCGCACTTCTCAGACTGCATGTTACCTGGTGGCAAAATATTCTTCAGGAATGATCTTAATATTCAACTTAAGGTATACTAAAATGTGTGTGGTTTGAGGGTGAGTGAACCCAGTGATTTTATTTTATTGGCCTGGGCTTCATACCTCTTTAAAGAATGGGCCTCATTACTACATGCCCCTAGGGATTCTTCCCTTTTTTGGTGGAAGAAACCACAACACTGTTCATACAAGTTCTTAACAACCAATATGTTAAAATAACTATAAGAAACAGTCATAGAATTAAACTTGTTGATCTCGTATTTGTTGTATTCTTCTTGTCTTTAATTTTAAGTCTTGGTGCTCTGTTGAGGACTCTAGCATCCTGATCTGATCCTGGTCAAAATGACTTGATACAGTCATTAGATTTGTAAGATATGAGGCCAATAATGATTTCAGGGACACAGTGCAAAAAAAGTATTAATGTCTTATAAACAATGCTATTATCCTCATTTGAAATATGAGGAATGGTATTAGCTACTGTCTCACAGCTAAGTATCAGAGGTGAAAACAAGTCAGTTCTATCTGGTGCCAAGTTTCACAATCAATTTATTACATCAAGCTGGGCCTCTAGAGAAATGAGAAGTATAGATCAAAAAATCAAGTTGTACTATACACCATTGGTACCAAAATGAAAAATTCAATGGGGGTGGGGGATGAGAGAATCTATTTTTCTGATTGGATAATGAAAATTAAGGCTTTGTCTACTTCTAGCAGGTTTATTAACAAAATGGGTCACCTAATATTTTCTTGTGTCACCAATATTTTGTAAATCTTAAGGAGCAATAGAAATGTGAGAAGCAGTAGGGGTTACATAGTATGGTATAGAGTGGCCTGATGTCATAGGGCATAGTGGATAGAGAGCTATCCTCCAAGTCAAGAAGACTTCAGTTCAAATCCTGACTTTGACACTGGGCAAGTTATTTAACCTCTCAGGATTCCAGAGTTCTCTCTAAGATTATGAATTGTAGAGAAGGATGAGTAACCTCCACTAGTTCAATCACAGGTCAAATGATTAGTACTGCACATTGTCATTAATAAGAGGACTCAAGAATGTATATCTCTATTCTCTCAACCAAACAGATATGCTGATCACAGGTGGAGACATATCCAAGGTTTTCTCCCTTTTAATATACTTTTTTTATTTATTGCACTAAATATTTCCCAATTACATGTAAAAGAATTATTTTTTTTTAATTTTGAGTTCTGAATTCTCTTGCTTCCTCTCACCAATCACCTTTCCTTTTAGAAGCCAAAGAATTTGATATAAATTAAACATGTGACATCATGTAAAACACATTTCTATATCAGCCAGGTTGCAAAAACAAAGCACAAACAAGAAAAATAATGAAAGTTAAAAAAAATATTATGCTTTGATTTGCATTCAGAGTTCAGCAGTTTTCTCCCTGGAGGTAGATGGCATTTGTCATCTTAGGTCTTTTAGAAGTGTCTTAGATCACTGTCTGGATCAGAGTAGCTAATTCTTTCACAATTGATCATCTTTACAATATTGCTGCTACTGTATACAATGCTCTCTTGATCCTTCTTACTTCACTTTTTATTAGTTCATATTAGTCTTCCCAGGTTTTTCTGAAACCATTGTATTCATAATTTTTTATAGCACAATAGCATCACACCACAATCATACACCACAACTTGTTCAGCCCTTCCCCATATGATATTCCTGCCATTTTCAACAAAATATTGAAAATATTTATAGGGGATATACTCAAGTGATTTAGTGGATAGAGTTCTGAGACTGGAATCAACAGAACCGGATAGAAATATTCCTGAGTTACTTTTGGGCTCAAACACTTGATTTAAAAAAAAAGTTTACCTTTTAAAAGTTTTCTAAAATCTATAAATTTTTAATGCTTTTTCTTCATATGTGAAGTGGCACTAATATATCCAACATAAATGTATCTAACATTTTATGATAAAAATAACATTTATGTTAAGTCTCTTCTTATTGAACAAATAAAATCACAAAAAGGCTTTCTGGGAGGAAAATAAACAAACAAATAAACAAACAACAACAACAAAAAGCAACATTGATCAGGTCAGGGTAAGACATGTATACACTGACCACTGTCATCTAGTTTTTAGAACACATAGTCAAGATTGCCAGACCATCTCATAAACTCAACAGCTTAAGATTCACAAATTTGGTCAAACTATGCAGCATCCTAACCAAAGCAAACAAGCAAAAATTAACTTCAAATAGTTTCAATAGCCCGATTTTTGGAATTTTCAATATCATTGAAATCTATTTGAAACCTTGGGATTAACCTTTGTATCCACACTTCATGGGTACTGTGTGCCTGTCTGATTGAAGGAGCAATGAAATCCTCCTCCTAAAACTCCATTTAAAGAGTCCAGGCCAGGCATTTGGTCATTTCCCACTTGGCCATACTTCTTTATTTAGACTTCTACATTATTGCTCCATTTTGAGTACCCTTTCTTCTATGTTCTCCTGATTTTCAACTTCCTTTCATATGGTATATTATCTCATTGGATCATAAGGTCCTTGAAATCAGGAACCATCCCTGTTTTTGTTTTTTTTCTTTTTAATATTTGTATTCCCCTAGCTTTGCATAGACAGCAGCTGTTTGGTGCAGTGGGTAGAGCTGGCACATAGTATGTCCTGAATAAAAGTTTATTGATTGACTAACAAGCCTTCTAAATTATCTTCTGTGGCTTAGATATGAATCAAAGTTTGACATTTTTTTAATTGAAGAACCTGCTTGTGAAGTAATAGACATTATTACTAAGCAATTAAAAATAAATTCAACTGGTTTCTCCTAGACTCTGAAACTCCAAGAAAGACCCTAATTTACAAATGTTTAGAAGTCACACAGCATCCATAAATTCACTATTCAGTAAGAGTTCCTAAGTTTATTTACATTTTGCCTATAGAAAAGTTTATTTTTAAAAAAAATTCTCATCTGCATATTTAGGTCACAACCCACAAGTCGGCAAAAGGCCATCAAGACTATGGAAAGTGCTTGTAATTTAATTAGAGGTAAACCATGGAGATTTTGTTTCTACTTCCCATCACTGTCATCATCATGTCAACAGTTCATTCACATGAACTATTTTACTTTCATCATTGGTTAAGGAAATTGCTATTTTCATTGGGATGAGATTTTTTTTTAACTTAGTCTATCCATGTCAATGCTAATGTCCTTGGAATCCAGCCCTGTGTCCACATTTTCTTCAGTGTTTTAAATCCATCAAGAATTTTGAGAGGTCATCCGTAACTTCATGATAGAGCATATTGACCAGACATCCTGTGAAATCTTATGCATAATTTAAATTTAAAAGCAAGAAAGTTGCAAAGTGAAAAGGAATGATTCAGTGCAGTATACAAATAATTTTAGAGATTTCAATCTTAGCAACAATATACAAAAATCAAGAGTACAAAAAGAATCATAAATTTAAGAACATTTTCCAAAGTTAGACTATTTTATAATACGGTATCAACATTAGAAGTGCTACTTTAAAATTTATGCCCCAATATTATAAACTCTTTATTCTGTAATCAGCTTTACACACTAATTCATTGTAATGTACATATCATGCATATTTGCATACCCACATATGCATATCTTCCCCTTCCAAAAAACAAAAGAAGAAAAAGAACCTTACTTACTTTGTCAATTAATAAATGTGATTGTTTCATGCATCTACAATGCCATATTTGATTCTGTTCATGCTAGCCAATTCCCATATGGATTTCCTTGGTGTTGGTTTGTAGGATGTTTCTATTTAATGGAAGAGTAATAACAATCAACTCCCCATTTTATTGCTCAGATAAAATGTGCATTCCTTTAGTTGATCAATTAATTGAACAAACAGCAAACATTTATCAAGTGTCCACTATGTGCCAGGCATTGTGGTAGACATCACGAATACAAAAAACAAAGATGAAGCAGTCCTTGCTCTCAATGATCTTACATTCTACTGAGAGACAAAATTTACATACATATTTATATACAAAATTGATACCATATGATTTCAGAGAGACAAAGTACCACTGCCAGCTCAAGGAATAAATAAAGGCAAAATGCAGAACAGAATGTCTGATATAAGGCTTGAAAAAAACTCAAAATTCACAAAGGCCAAGGTGGGGGGAGATCTTTTTGGTGTAAGGATAGACAGTACACAGGTATGGAGGTGGGAAATGGAGTGCCATCTATAAGTGACAGTAAGAAGGCCATATTGAGTAAGTAAAGGGGAGTGAGTAGGATGTGATAAAACTTGACAGGGAGGTTGACATCAGGTTAAAAAGGATGATAAATGTCAAATAGCTGTAACAGTATGTTCAGGACCTTTTCTCTCAGGACCTGGAAGGTCGCATCTCCTCCTAAGGTTGCTTGGGTAATCTGCAGGGCTAGTGGGATATCTTCTCTGCCACTAGCTTGACACACTACCAGCTGCATTTGCCTCACACTGTTATGAGGCCTATGATTAACACCTCAGTCCCATTTCACCATTTAACATCAGATAGTTTTTAATCAGTAATAGTTGTTTTAATGATACTGTAAGAACAAACCCAAAACCATCTTCCCCAGTACTGCTGGGGCCTATTCTCTCCTCCTCCACTTCTGGGAGTGCATTCTTGAAATTGAACTCAGTTCCTACTTATCATTAGGCCAACCAAGTTAATGGATACATACAGTGTGACTGCCTGATGAGTCTGTGACTAGGGTATTTGTTACACTGGGGTCCCACAAGTTTTGGCCAAGATTTCTCCTTGATTCTAAGGGTGCTGATGTTATTTTGACTACAAAAGCCAGACTCTGGAATGATGGTATATCAAGATATCCTCTACTTCATGCTTCAGGACATTGATTCCATATTGGCTATAAACTCAAATTCTGGAATGATGGGTTATCAAGGAACATTTCTGGACCTTTTGAACTCATAAGGTAATAAATTGCTCCCTTCAGTGGCCAACAATCAAGAGCCCCTAAGGGCACTGAGGCAAAGAGCCAATAGGTAAAGCAGTGGGGTTACTGTGAATGCTGATACAGGCACCCAAAGAGCCTCTTCCTCCTCATATGGTTAAATGACAAGAACCAATT
This sequence comes from Trichosurus vulpecula, assembly GCF_011100635.1. Taxonomy (NCBI): domain Eukaryota; kingdom Metazoa; phylum Chordata; class Mammalia; order Diprotodontia; family Phalangeridae; genus Trichosurus; species Trichosurus vulpecula. The sequence goes on along the minus strand of NC_050577.1, from coordinate 75,967,015 downwards.
AGTTACAGATACTTCAGTCTGTTTCTCCAAGTCTCTGTTACTCCAAGGTATTTCCATTTGTTGTTGTATGGTAATTTTTCCATTGTCTGACTCTTTGTAAGATCTTTGGGTTTACTTTGGCAAATATTCTGGAGTGGCTTGCCATTTCCTTCTCCAGTTTATTTTACAGATGGTGAAACTGAGGCAAACAGGGTTAAGGGACTTGCCCAGTGTCACACATCTAATAAATATCTGAGTCTGGATTTGAACTCAGAAAGAGGAGTCTATCTGAGTCCAGGCCTGGAACTCTATCCATTGTACCACCTACCTACCATTACATATCAAATTGTTGTGGAATCAGCTACCTAGCATGTTCCATATGCAAAGATGCAATCATCCTCTCCTTAACACTGTATAGATGTGGACAACATTTGAGATACTCTGGGAATGTGTCAGATACCTATTACACAGAAAAAGTTGTATTTATTCTTTTTTATTTTTAAAAACTAACTTAGGATTTTTAGTTTTCAGCATTGATTTTCACAAGAGTTTGAATTATACATCTTCTCCCCATTTCTGACCTCCCCCCCACTCCAAGATAGCATATATTCTGATTGCCCCATTCAGCAGTCAGCCCTCCCTTCTGTCACCCCAATCCCCCCAATCCCCTTTTCCCTTACTTTCTTATAGGGCAAGATAGATGTCTATGCCCCATTGCCTGTATGTCTTATTTCCTAGTTGCATGCAAAAACTTTTTTTTGAACATCCGCTTTTAAAATTTTGAGTTCCAAATTCTCTCCCCTCTTCCCTCCCCACCCACCTAGCCTAAGAAGGCAAGCAATTCAACATAGGACACATGTGTATCATTATGTAAAATGCTTCCACGATAATCACATTGTGAAAGACTAACGATATTTTACTCCTTCCTATCCTATCCCCATTTATTCAATTTTCTCCCTTGACATTGTCTCTTTTTGAAAGTGTTTGCTTTTGATTATCTCCGCCCCCATCTGCCTTCCCTTCTATCATCTGCCCTTTTATATCTCCTTCTTCCTTCTTTCCTGTAGGGTAAGATGCCCAATTGAGTGTGTACTTTATTACCTCCTCAGGTCAAATCCAATGAGAGCAAGATACACTCATTCCCCCTCACCTGCCCCCTCTTCCCTTCCTACAGAACTGCTTTTTCTTGCCACTTTTATGCAAGATAATTTACTCCATTCTCTCTCCCTTTCTCCCTCTCTCAATATATTCCTCTCTCATCCCTTAATTTGATTTTATTTTTTTAGATATCATCCCTTCATATTCAACTCACCCTGTGCCTTCTGTCTCTCTCTATATATGTATATTCCTTTCAGCTACCCTAATAATGAGGTCTCATGAATTATACACATCATCTTTCCATGTAGGAATATAAACAAAACAGTTCAACTTTAGTAAGTCCCTTATGATTCCTTTTTCTCGTTTATCTTTTCATTCGTCTCCTATTCTTTTGTTTGAAAATCAAATTTAAAGGAGTTCGCAGTTCAGCCACCACCTCGGGGGCAGAGGAGGTGGAGCAGGTACAGAACTACACCTGCAGTTGCTTCCAGCCCCAGGCCCACCTGGTTAGAGGAATTAAGTGGCGGATCAGAGAAGGAGTGAAGAGCCTGCTGAAGATCTAAGTCCAGTCCAGGTTGGGGGTTCTTGGGGAAGGAGGAGTGCTGGTGTGGCAGAGCTGGCGCATAACCCCAGGCTTGGAACATAGTTCTCTTAAGGCTACAAGCAGTCATACCCCACTGAAAAACTCAAGGGTCAAGTTAGTTGGCTGGGAATATGGCCAGGCAGTGAAAACGCACCCAGATTCAGTCTCAGACTTTGGAATCCTTCTTTGGTGACAAAGAAGACCAAAACATACAGCCAGAAGAAGTCAACAAAGTCAAAGAGACTACATCAAAAGCCTCCAAGAAAAACGTGAACTGGTCTCAGGCCATGGAAGAGCTCAAAAAGGATTTGGAAAACCAGGTTAGAGAAGTAGAGGAAAAATTGGGAAGAGAAATGAGAGGGATGGCAGAAAACCATGAAAACAACTCAATGACTTGGTAAAGAAGACCCCAAAAAATACTGAAAAATATACTGAAGAAAACAACACCTTAAAAAATAGACTAATTCAAATGACAAAATAGCTCCAAAAAGCCAATGAGGAGAAGAATGCCTTGAAAGGCAGAATTAACCAAATGGAAAAGGAGGTCCAAAAGACTACTGAAGATGATAATACCTTAAAAATTAGATTGGAGTAAGTGGAAGCTAGTGACTTTATGAGAAATCAAGATACTATAAAACAGAACCAAAGGAATGAAAAAATACAAGACAATGTGAAATATCTCATTGGAAAAACCACTGACCTGGAAAATAGGTCCAGGAGAGATAATTTAAAAATTATTGGACCACCTGAAAGCCATGATCAAAAAAAGAGCCTAGATATCATCTTTCAAGAAATTATCAAGCAGAACTACCCTGATATTCTAGAGCCACAGGGCAAAATAGAAATTGAAAGAATTCACCAATTGCCTCCTCAAATAGATCCCAAAAAGAAATCTCCTGGCAATATTGTCACCAAATTCCAGAGCTCCCAGATCAAGGAGAAAATACTGCAAGCAGCCAGAAAGAAACAATTTGGGTATTGTGGAAACCCAATCGGAATAACCAAAGATCTAGCAGCTTCTACATTAAGTGATTGAAAGGCTTGGAATACAATATTCCAGAGGTCAATGGAGCTAGGATTAAAACCAAGAATCACCTACCCAGCAAAACTGAATATCATGCTCCAAGGCAAAATATGGATTTTTAATGAAATAGAGGACTTTCAAGCTTTCTCAGCGGAAAGACCAGAGCTGAATAGAAAATTTGACTTTCAAACACAAGAATCAAGAGAAGCATGAAAAGGTAATCAAGAAAAAGAACAAGAAAAAGAAATTGCAAGGGACTTACCAAAGTTGAACCGTTTTGTTTACATTCCTACATGGAAAGATATGTATGATTCATCAGACCTCAGTATTAGGGTAGCTGAAGGGAATATGCATATATACATATATATATATATACACACACACACACATACACACACACACATCTATATATATATATATATATATACACACACATATATATATCTTTATGTATATGTATGTATATGTGAGTGTGTATGTATGTATAAATGTGTATGTGTACATATATATAATAGATAGAGATAGATAGATAGAGATAGATAGATGTGTATATAGATAGATAGATATATGGATAGAGGGAGAGAGAGAGAGAGAGAGAGAGAGAGAGAGAGAGACAGAGAGAGAGAGAGAGGGCACAGGGTGAGTTGAAGATAAAAGGAAGATATCTAAAAGAAATAAAATCAAATTAAGGGATGAGAGAGGAATATATTGAGAGAGGGAGATAGGCAGAGATAGAATGGGGTAAATTATCTCGCATAAAAGTGGCAAGAAAAAGCACTTCTGCAGGAAGAGAAGAGAAGGCAGGTGAGGGGGAATGAGTGAATCTTGGTCTCATCAAATTTGATCTGAGGAGGGAATACCATACATACTCATTTGGGTATCTTACCCCACAGGAAAAAAGGAGGAAGAAGATAAAAAAGGGAGGATGATAGAAGGGAGGGCAGATGGTGGTGGAGGTAATCAAAAACAAACACTTTAGAAAGGGGAGAGGGCCAAGGGACAAAATTCAATAAAGGGGGATAGGTTAGGAAGGAGCAAAATATAGTTAGTCTTTCACAACATGAGTATTGTGGAAGGGTTATACATAATGATACACATGTGGCCTATGTTGAATTACTTGACTTCTTAGGGTGGGTGCGTGGGAAGGGAAGAGGGGAGAGAATTTGGAACTCAAAGTTTAGAAACAGATGTTCAAAAACAAAAAAAAATAAGTTTTTGCATGCAACTAGAAAATAAGATACACAGGCAATGGGGCGTAGAAATTTATCTTGCCCTAAAAGAAAGGAAGAGAAAAGGGGATGGGAGGGAAGTGGGGTGACAGAAGGGAGGGCTGACTGGGGAACAGGGCAACCAGAATATATGCCATCTTGGAGTCGGGGGGAGGGTAGAAATGGGGAGAAAATTTGTAAGCCAAACTCTTGTGAAAATCAATGCTGAAAACTAAATAAATAAAAAAAAAGAAAGTCAAATTTTCTATTCAGCTCTGGTCTTTTCTCTGAGAAAGCTTGAAATTCCTCCATTTTATTGAAAATCTATGTTTTTCCTTGGACCACAATACTCAGTTTTGCTGGGTAGGTGAGTCTTGGTTTTAATCCTAGCTCCATTGAGACCTCCAAAATACCATATTCCAAGCCCTTTGATCCCTTAAGGTAGAAGCTCCGAGATCTTGTGTTATCCTGATTGTGTTTCCACAATACTCAAATTGTTTCTTTCTGGCAGCCTGCAGTAATTTTGCCTTCATTTGGGAGCTCTGGAATTTGGAGATAATATTACTAGGAGTCTTATTTTTGGGATCTTTTTCAGGAAGCAACCAGCAGATTCTTTCAATTTCTATCAGGGCTGTTCTCCTTGATAATTTCTTGAAAGATGATATCTAAGCTCTTTTTTTTTTGATGATGGCCTTCAAGAAGTCCAATATTTTTTTAATTATCTCTCTTGGATCTATTTTTCAGGTCAGTGGTTTTTGCAATGAGATATTTCACGTTGTCTTCCACTTTTTCATTCCTTTGGTTCTGTTTTATAATATCTTGATTTCTCATCAAATCACTAGTTTCCACTTGCTCCAATCTAATTTTTAAGGTAGTATTTTCTTCAGTGGTCTTTTGCACCTCCTCTTCCATTTGACTAATTCTGCCTTTCAAGGCATTCTTCTCCTCATTGGCTTTTTGGAGCTCTTTTGCCATTTGAGTTAGTCTATTTTTTAAGGTGTTACTTTCTTCAGTATTTTTTGGGTCTCCTTTAGCAAGTCATTGACTTGTTTTTCATGGTTTTCCTTCATAACTCTCATTTCTCTTCCCAATTTTTCCTCTACTTCTCTAACTTGCTTTTCCAAATCCTTTTTGAGCTATTCCATGGCCTGAGGCCAATTCATGTTTTTCTTGGATGCTTTTGATGTAGGCTCTTTGACTTTGTTGACTTCTTCTGGCTGTATGTTTTGGTCTTCTTTGTCACCAAAGAAAGATTGAAAAGTCTGAGTCTGAATCTGAGTCCATTTTCACTCCCTGGCCACGTTCCCAGCCAACTACTTGACCCTTGAGTTTTTTGTCAGGGTATGAGTGCTTGTAGAGTAGAGAGTACTTTGTCCCAGGCTTTAAGGGCTGTTGTTTTCTGAGCTATTTTTGCACAGCAAACTCCGCCACACCAGTGCTCCTCCTCCCCCAAGAACTGCCAACCTGGAAACAACTGCAGCTGGAGTGCTGTAGCTGCCCCACCTCCCCTGCCCCAGGGCAGTGGCTGAATTGCAAACTCCTTTCACTCTGTCCCCACAGTTTTTTTCCCATTAACCTTCTCTGTTGTCTTTGGTGTTTGTGGGTTGAGAAGTCTGGTAACTGCCACAGCTCACTGATTCAGGGTACTAGGGTCTGTTCCACCCGGCTCCTGGTCTGGTCGGTCCAAGTGCAGCCCAGGCTTGGCTCTGCTGCACTCTGCTTCCATGCGATAGACCTTACCCAGAGAACATCCAGGCAGCCCTGGGCCACAGCCCTGCTTCCCTCTGCTATTTCATGGGTTCTGCAGCTCTAGAATTTGTTCAGAGCCATTGCCATTTTTATAGGTGTTTGGAGGGCCCTCAGGGAGAGCCTTAGGCATGTCCCTGCTTTCCAGCCACCATCTTGGCTCTGCCACTTGAGTTATATGTATTCTTATAGGTTATAAGGATCCCATGAAATAATGTGATCAGACCTACTCTTGAAGAAAATAACTGACAGCTAGCTGTGCAAAGGATGGGTTAGCATGAGAGGAGGAAAGGAGACCATTTATATGACTGTTGCAACAGTCTTGGAAGGAGGTAATCTCTTGATATGATTTTACTGTTCTCTATTGGGCCTCCAACACTAACTGAACTTAAATTGGGGTTTTTCTGTTTTACATGAACCAATTTCATCCTCAGAACAATCATATGAAATATGTTTATCTCCATTTTACAGATTCAGATTAAAGGGATTAAGTTACTTGTTTAGCATCACAAGTTTAGTGTCTCAGACAGTATTTGAATCTAGTTCTTTTGATTCCGCATTCAGAACTCTAACCACTAAATCACATTTCTGCATCCTATTTAAGTTATTTCGTATACAGTCTCTGATTCTGACTTTTCAGAAGGAAAAAAAATGAGATATTCAAAGTTATGAAAAATCCCTTTTCTATATGAATATCAGAGAAGAGCCTGAGTTTCAGAATCAGTGGATCTGAGTTTAGATCCAAGATCTGCTATTTTCTACTGGTGACTGTGGCCAAGTCCCTTCATATTATTAACTCTCTTTATTTGAAAAATGATGGGGTTGGATGCTTGGCTAAGGTCCCTTTAAACTCTAAATTTATGAATCTTGTACTCAGGATATTTCCTTTACATAGAATTCATATTTGGGTTGTATAAGTGTGCATGTGAATATGTGCATGTACATGCATATGTGTGCATATGTGTGTGTGTTGTGTGTGTGTGTGTGCGTGTGTGTATAGAGGGTGGAGAGAGGAACAGGAGAGTGAGTTTTCATAAGTTTGCAATAGATCATTATCATACTAAAGTCAAAAGACTGCTAGAATTACTGTTATAATACCTGAGTTCAAATTTCATTTCTATCAAGATCACCAACAAAGTAACCTTGGGCATGTCATAAGCCTACCTAGAATTTAACCTGCTTATCTGTGAAATGAGAGGGTTAGACAAAATGACCACTAATGTTCCTTGCAGCTCTGCATTTGTGAACCTATGTCAGTGTATTGTCATGAATTATGCTTAAGGAGGGAGGTGAACTATGACCTCCAGGATCAAATGTAAAATCTTGTTTGATTTTTAAAGCTTTAAAACTTGCCACCTTTTTGCCTTTCTAGTATTCTTATGCCTCACTCCCTCCAAATATTCAACTAATCTGATAACACTGTCCTCCTTGCTGTTCCTTGAATAACACACTCCATCTACCAAATCTGTGTGTTTTTACTGCTTATCCATCATTCCTGGAATGCTCTCCCTCCTCATCTTCGTTTCCAGGCTTTCCTTATTAACTTTGAATCTCAGTGAAAATCCTACCTTCTGAAAGAGTTGTTGGGAAAGCTGGAAAGTAATCCACCAGAAATTAGGCATAGACCTACATCTTACATTATATTTCACAATATATTCAAAATGGATGTGAAATACAAGTATTAAAGTTCATACCACTAAAAAAACAGAACAATATGTCTCTTTCCTTTTAAAGTTATGGGTGGGAAATGAATCATTGACCAAAAATGGATAGAGGTGATTCCTAAAGGTGGGGGGGGTGTGAAAATTTTGACTACATGAAACAAAATTACTGCAACTAGGAAAAAAGGGAAGCATTTTGACAGAACATATTGTTATGAAGTACCTCAGGTGAAGTTTTGGTATTCAAGACAATAGAAATGTAACATGTAACATGTAATAGAAATATGTGATTAAAAATATTTATAATGTGGAAGTCATAGAAGGATATGAACAAACATCTTCAAATAAGAACTGCAACTGTGAACTAGTAACTATGATAAGAAAGAACGCTACAAATAACTAGTAATAAAAGAAATACAAATAACAAACCTTGAGGTTTCACCTCATGACTAGTAAATTATAAAAATGTTAAAAGATTAAAATCATCAATCAGTGGTTATATAGAAAGAGGCACATTATTATATTGTTTAAGGTAAAGTGAATTGGTACAAGCATTATGGATAGTAATAAGTAATGATTTAAGTACACTGACTAAAGGGTTCATACACTTTTTAAAATTAATTTTAAATTAAATACTAAAATTTAAATATACAATAAGAAAGGAAAAAGAAACATATTATAAACTTAAATACTAAAGCATGAATAAAAAATAAAAAAATTGCCATGTGCCCAGAAGAATGTAAGAGAGGATTTAAAATATAGAGCCATAAATTGCCATTTCAAGAAAGCTTATATAATAAATACAACACATTGTATTGAGAGCTGTCCATCTTTGCTTCCTTGCAGGTTTTCTTTTGTTCTCTGCTATGCACTTTTTACTTTGTTCTTTTATCCCCTTCCCTCCACCAAAAAGGCTGCAATTAAATGTGGATACACACATACACACACACACACACAGAGTCTGTATATTTGTATATGTATGTGTATATATAGTATGTATATATATGTGTATGCATGTATGGGTGTATATGTATACAAGTCTATATATGTGTATATATGTATATGTGTATATATTTATGTATGTATACACACACATATAATCTACTTCCAAAGATCCATTTCTTATCCTCTCTCCCTATACCTTCCCTTTGCCCTCTTGTTTCTATCTGAATTTAGAAGACTTTTATAACCTTCCAAATATATATATATATATATATATATGTGTGTGTGTGTGTGTGTGTGTGTGTGTGTGTGTGTGTGTGTATGTGTGTGTGTGTTTGTGTGTGTGTGTGTGCGTGTGTGTGTGTGTATGTGTGTGTGTATTGTTTTCTCTTTATCCCATTCCCATTAATCTAGATACCTTTCTAAACCCTCCTTTGTTTTCCCTCACCCTCTTATTTCTTTATAAATTTGGAAGGCTTTTATTCCCTTCCCAAATATATATTGTTCTCTCTTTAACCCAGAACTAATTTGAGTAGGGTTCCTTTTAAAAATCCCTTCTGCCTCCATCCCCTTAGCCTTTTATTTCTTTCTTAATTTAGAAGACTTTTACATCATTCTAGATATATATGTATTTTTTCCTCTTTAACCCATTCCCGATGAGAGGAGGGTTCCAAATCTACCAGTCTTCCTCCTCATCTGATTCTTCTATGTCAGTTCTTCCTCTCATACCTTACCTGTATAAGGTAATTACTTTTGTACCTTTTTCACTCTAGATGATTTTTTACTTTTTAGAATCCTGTAATATCCAGCTCTACCCCAATCTTTCTTTCAAACTACCCAATTACTAATTACAATCTTAGACATACAGGTTACATTTCCTCATATAAAAAATAAACTGTCCTTATTGAGTCCCTTGTAATTAGTCTTTGATGTTTACATTATATTTCTCTTGGATTTTGTATGTTATTTTTTCTATTAAGCTCTGGTCTTTATGCAATAAAACCTTGAAAGTCTGGTAATTCATTGAATATCAGAGTGATTCTTAACTTTGCTGGGTATGATATTTTTGGCCACAACCCCAGTTCTTTTGCTATTTGACGTACAGTGTTCCAAGACCTACAGTCTTTCAGTGTAGCTACTGCTAGGTCTTGTGTGATTCTAATTGTGGCTTCTCTATATTTCAATTGTTTTTTTTTCTTGTTTTTTTTTTTTTGGTAATATTTTCTCCTTGAGCTGGAGGTTTTGGAATATACCCATAATATCACTGTAGGTTTTCCTTGGGGGACCTTTTTTCAGGTGGTGATGGGTAGATGTTTTTCTCTTTCTACTTTCCCTTCTTGTTCTAACACTTCAGGACAATTTTCTTTAATTATTTCCTGTGTTATTGTATTGAGATTCTCTATTTTTTTTTGATCATAGCTTTCAGTAGTTTGATTATTCTTATGTTTTCTCTTCTTGATCTGTTCTCCAGATCAGTTGTTTTTCTTATTAGATGTTTTAGATTTTCTTCTATTTTTTTCATTCTTTATATTTTGTTTCATTATTTCTTGGTATCTTATAAACTTCACTGGCTTCCCCTTGCCCAATTCTAATTTTCAAGGAGTCATTTTCTTCCTTGAGATTCTTGATCTCCTTTTCTAGCTGGTTAACTTTCTTTTCATAATCTTGTTCCTCTTAGATTGTTCTATTTTAAAGAAATTTTCCTCAATCTCTCTCATTTGATTTTTAAAGTCTTAAAGTCTTTTTAAAGTTCTATGAATTCTTTTTGGGCAGGTGACCATTTGGCATTAGTCTTTGGGGTAGAAAAGGCTTTTTTTTTGCTTCAGTATCCTGCTCTGAACTCCATTCTTATCTATCCCTATAGTAACTTTTTATAATTGAGTTCTTTCTCCTTTGGCTGTTTTTTCTGTCTCTCTCTGTCTCTCTCTCAACAACTTGTTGTAATCATCTCTAGTCCTGGGGTATGAGGGATGGTGCCTCTGACCTCATATCCTCCTTCAGTTATCCCTGATGGTCTGTAACTGAAGCCAAGAACTCCACCCTCCTATAAGTACCCATAGCCAGCAAGGACCCTGCCCCACTGCTTCTGCACTCACTGGGCTTGTGCTGGTTCCTTCTAACCCAGTGACACATTTTTGGCAGCACAGATAGGCCTGGCAACTCTTATCAGCAGATGTTCCCTCAATCTTCTCCAGCTTAGTTGCCTAGCTCCCCACACTGTCCAGCAGGTGAAAATTCCTGTGGTTGTGGCTGAAGCTAATCCCAACCCAGCTAGTCCCAGGGCTTGCCACTTGATGTTTCAATGTAACTAGCCTGGATGTGTTTATACTTCACCAGATCAAAACTCCATCCTGGGATTTTTCTTCCTTTCTGATCCAGTTGTCCCTAGAGGGCTACTGTTCTGCCCTAATGTTTTTTAATTTTTACTGCTGTACATTTGCCCTCAGGTGCTATTTTGTCTTGCTTGTGGGGGAAATCTGCAGAGCTTGGAATTTTCTGACCTACTCTATATTTCTCTTCCCATTATACTTTTCAGTCCTTACGCTTTCACCAAAAGATTCTCTTACTAGTCATATTCCTTCAGGACATCAACGACAAAAATGAAGGTTACATCTAGATCAAAATACTTATAACAAAACTTTTTACTATCACAAAGAACTGAAAAAAAGAAGAACATAATAACTACAACAATATGAATGGAAAGATTAACTACTATAAACCAATTGAAGTAGAATGTGGGAATTTATACAGATTAAACATGACTTCCCAAAAGAGATAAAACATTACACCCACTGCTTCTTCAGAGGTTTTATGTTCTATTGGTATTGGACATTATATATAACTTCATCTGTTTTCAATATGTTCGTCAGTTGTACTGACATTTTTTTCTTTTTTTCCCTCCAAATATTTTCCTATAAATGATTCATCACTAAAAGGGTCAATACTCTGGGAGAGGGTCCTAAGGGGAAATCTAGTTGATGTGAAAATAAAACAAAAAATTCACTAAACTCAATTTTTAAAATATAGGTCATGTTGTTATAATTGTATTCTAATTGCTCTTACAAAAATAAACTTCTGTTTATATATATATATATATATATAATTTTACACTAGGCTCATCTAGAATGAGAAGGCACATTTAGAAATTATATATATATATATATATAGATATACACACATACACATATATACACACACATATATATGTATATATATATATATATATGTATATTTCTCCAATTACATGTAAAGAAAGTTTGCAACATTCATTTTTATAAGATTTTGAGTTCCAAACTTTTTTTTCTCCGTCCCATCCCCCATCTCCAAGACAGCATGCAATCAGATACAGATTATACATGTACAATCATTAATATATGTCCATATTAGTCATGTTATGAAAGAAGAATCACAACAAAGGGGGAAAACCAAGAGAAAGAAAAAAAACAAAAAAGGTGAAAATAGTATGCCTCGATCTGTATTCAAAATCTATAGTTGTTTTTTCTGGAAGTGGATAGTATTTTTCATCGTGCATCTTTTGAAATTATCTTAAATTGTTATATTGCATTGTATTACTGAGAAGAGCCAAGACTATCAAAGTTGATCATGACACAATGTTTCTTTTACTGTGTACAATTTTCTCTTGGTTCTGTTCACTTCACTCAGCATCAGTGCATTGTAAGTCTTTCCAGGTTTTTCTAAAATCTGTCTGCTTACCACTTTTTTATAGCACAATATTATTGCATTACATTCTTATGTAGCAGTTTATTCAACTATTACCCAATTGATGGGCATTCCCTCAATTTTCAATTCTTTGCCACCACAAAAAGCTGCCATAAATTTTTTTTGTACATGTGATTCCTTCTCCCTTTTTTATGATCTTTTTTGGGATATAGAGTAGTAGTTGCACTATGACTACATCATGTAGGTTCATTTCTCAGGACCAGAGAAAGACTGAGAAATGAAATAGAAGAGATAGAGAAGCATAAGTTGACTTACAAACTCTTTTATTTGCATTCATGTCCCACCGGGGGTTTGTGTAATATTAATAAAAAATTTTGTGGTATATGTGACCATTTCTCTATGCTCTGAAATCTTGAACCTAACAAGTACATTGTCATAGCTTTTCTTTTGTTCCTTTAAAATTTTATTTGAATCAAATATATTTGTTGTTTTTGTTGTTCAGTCATTCAGTCATATCCTACCCTTTGTGACCCCATGAAAATTAGCATACCATGCCTTCCTATCTTCCATTATGTTTCAAAGTCTGTCCAAGTTCACATTCATTGTTTCCAGGACACTATACATTTATCTCATCCCCTGTCATCCCCTTTTCCTTTTGCCTTTAATCTTTCGCAAACACTAAGGTCTTTCCCAATGAGTCCCATGTCCTCATTATGTAGCCAAATTATTTAAGCTTCAGTTTCAGTAAATATCCAGAATTAGTTTCTCTTACAAGTATTGGCTGATTTAATCTCTTTGCTCTCCAAGGAACTCTCAAAAGTCTTCTCTAGAACTGCAATTTGAAAATGTTGAATTTCTGGTGCTCAGCTTTCCTTATAATCCAACTCTCACAGCCATACATTGTTACTGGAAAAACTATAGCTTTGTTAATATGGACCAAGGTGGTGTCTGCTTTAGAGTGTTGTCCAGATTTGCCACAGCTTTCTTTCCAAGGATAAAGCATCCTTTAATTTCATAGTTGCAGTAAGTCTCTGCAATGATCTTTGAGGCCAAGAATATGAATCTGACACTGCTTTCATTTCTTTCCACGTGCATGTGTGTATGTGTGTGTGTGTATGTAGTATCACCTGCATATCTGAGACTGTTGATATTTCTCCCAGCAACCTTAACTATGGCTTTTGATTTGTCCAGCCTGGCACTTCTCATGAAGTACTCTACATATAATTTAAATAAAAAAGGTGACCATATACAGCCTTACTGTAACTGTACTCCTTTCCAAACTTAAACCAATCAGTTGTTCCATGTTCAGTTTTAACTATTGCTTGTTGGCCCACATAGAGGTTCCTTTTAAGACTTGCCTTAAGTTGTTGTGACTCACATAATCAAAAGCTTTAGTGTGGTCAAAGAAGCAGAAGTAGATGTTTTCTGAAGCTCCCTTGCTTGCATATTAAATATATAAATATCCCCAACTATATTTCAATTATATGCATTAGTTATTTCATCATTTCCTTGAAACAATTGATTTTAAAGGTTTACTATTTCAAATGTGATTTTATTAAATTACAAATCAACATTTTAACAGAATAAATTCTCTAATCATATAATAAAATTTAATAGGAAAATAGAATTCAATGTATAAACATTTAAAAATGTATCAAAAATATGTTCTTGATATTAGGGACAGATAGATATATGACAGGTATTTTATGTTTTGCCTCCTAAATCTTATAGCAGCACTTGAAGGCAAAATGTTCAAACCTTCAGGCCATAATTCAATTTCACAGTTAAACTACCATAAAACGTTAAATTACCATTTATGTCTTTTAAGGAGTCTCAGAGGGAAATTCCCCAGGAAATCTCAGCAAGTAGTAGGTACCATTACTTCCATTTTACAGAAGGGAGAAAATGATGAAAGACCACTCAATCAACCATTCTTAATGAATGGACCTGTCTTACTGACTACTCTTATATTTTTTTCAATATTGTACTTGAAGATTTGTAAAGCATTTTACTAGGTTATCTCATTTGATCCTCACAAAAACAAAACAAACAATACAAAAGAAACAAAAAGAACCTCATGAGATTGAAGCTCTCATAATCCCATTTTATAGATGAAGAAAGTGAAAGTGGGAGGTTCAGTTACTTGCTCAAAGTTACACAGCTAGCAAATGTCTGAAACACAAGCTCAGGTCTTCCAGAGACCAAAACCTGCCTAATGCCACCTAGCTGCCTGACTCTACAAAACACAAGTCACTCTGCATCAGTCTGAATTACGGATAATACTGGTTTCCTGGGTTATGGTCATATGTCCAACTTCATTTCTCAGAATAGAACTTGATTATACTCTATTCAAATTAGAGCAGCCATGATGGCCGTTATTGTAGCTAATGATCAAATGCTTTGCAAACCTGGCACATTAATGGAGTTAGAGTAAAAGTTCCTCCAAGTTCCCTTCCTGCTCTAATTATATTAGTCTAAGTGTGGAAACGTATACAATATAGCCAATCAGGCATTTAAGGTGGAAGTAAAGATGAGACTTAAGAGATAATAGTATCCAGTATCTTCTTGGTCACAATCAATCAAAAAGCATTTAAATTCTTTGTATGTACCAGACAGTATGCTAAGTACTAGCAATAAAAAGAAAGGCAAAGATAGACCCTGCTATCAAAGAACTTATATGGAAATTGGAGAGACAACAGGTATAACAAAGACACATGCACAGTGCAACCTTAGACAAAAAGGAAAGGAAAGAAATGAGCATTTGCTAAAAGTTTACTATATGCCAGGGTTATACTAAGTAAGGGGTAAATAAATGTAAGCAAAAAAAGTCCCTGCCCTCAAGGAGCTTACGTTCAAATGAGGGAAGACAATACAGAAAAGGGATCTGAAATATAGAGGAAATATAGACAAGTTCATTGTGGTATCGGGGAATGGATTATGAAATCTGGAAACCAGGATTGGAACTGGGAGGTAAATAAAGACCAGCTTGGGCCTGTCTACAAAATGAAGGCCCAAGGAGGAACTCACCAATGGTAGAGGGGGTTGGCTTTACAAAATGATATATTAGGATGGGAAGCTGAAGGAATAGTTGGATGTTCCAAGGTGAAGAGGCTTCAGATGCAAAGAAAAGGTCTAAGATATGACAGTGACATAGAATTCTGGAATTGAATTCAAGAAGCCAGGATGTTCTGTTCAGGAATGTTTTAGAATCTAAAGAAAATAGAAAAGGTATTTTCCAGAAGGTGGCAAATGAACTGAATCTTGAAGGAATCCAGGGAGTCTAAAATGCAAAGGTGAGGAGAGAGAGCATTCCAGACAGGGGAAGTAGTTAATACATACCAAGGTATGGGATAGCAGAAGGAGTATCAAATGAGAGGGATAGCAAGGACAATAGTATGGCTGGATAGTATGAATCACAGCGTGATAGATTTAGAGCTATCAATGACTATAAATCATGAAGCTAGGACTTTCACAGGTCAGAGTCAAGATGGTGAAGTAAAGGAAGCACTCACCTGAGGCCTCCAAATATTCCCCTACAAACAATATTATAATAATGTCACAAATCAAATTCTGGAGTGGCAGGGCCAACAAATGATCAGGGTAAGAGAGTCTTCCAGCCCAAAACAACATAGGAGGTCAGAAGGAGAGACCTGTGGCATTGAAAAGCATGTTGTCCTGGAAACAATGTGGATGCAACACCAGTGGTGCAAATTGGTAGTGGTGACAGAAGCAATAGCAGCTTCAGGAATTCTCAAGCCAAAGATAGTAAGGAGATCCAGCAACTGGTCAGAAAGAGGTTAGAGGACTCATGTGCTAGCACTGGACACAAGATCGGATGCTGTCTGGCAACTCTACTCCTACGGTCACTTCTGATTCACAGCTCAAATGTAGAGAGGAGTGCTTTCAGTCATAAGGGAACAGGGACCCTGAGAAGGAATGCTAATTGCAATCCCAAGGAAACAGATGCTAGTACTGAGTAAGGAACAGAATGAAGACCGGGAAAGTAGTGACCACACCTCTCTCCAGATCACACCGTGATAGAACCATCAAAAACTTCCAAACCCACAGAACAAGTTCTAAAAACAACTGCGTAAAAAGTCTAAATTTGGCACAGTGGCCCTTCTACTCCTCATGCCAGGAAAAGAGCCCAACTTAAACATAAATTTCAAAATCAAGAAATAGGCTGTAAAATGAGCAAGCAATTGCAACAACAAAACAAAACTTGAAAAATAGGGATGATCCAGACATTAACTCAGAAGAAGACAATGATGTAAAAAACAAAACAAAACCCAAAACCCTACAAGCAAAACTTGAAAAAAAAAACAAAAAATAAAATGTGAATTAGACAAAATCAACAAAAAATATTCAAAATCTTTAAAAATTTTTCAAAATCAACTTGAGAATGGTAGAAGAAAAATTGAGTAAAGTAATGAGATTGAGGAAACAAAATTATGAAAACATAATTAGAAGTTTGGTAAAAGAGGCACAAAAATACTGATGGAAAGAATCCCTTAAAATGGAATTGACTAAATGATAAAAAGAGGCATGAAATTTTAGTGATGAAAATAACTCCTCAAAAGATACTATTCATCAAAAGCTGATGGAAGGAAATAATCCCTGAAAAATTAGAATTGGATAAGCTGAGGCAATGACACCATGAGACATGAAGAAACAAAGTCAAAGAATGGGAGAAAATAGAAGAAAATGTGAAATATCTCATTGGAAAAAACAACCAACCTGGAAAATAGATCAAGGAGAGAAACTTAATGAATCATAGGACTACCGAAAGCCATGATCAAAGAAAGAGTCTAGTAATTAAGGTATGTGTATCTGTTTCTTGGACAATCCTCTTTTTCTATTTTGTGGTATATATAAAATGTTCATTTTATTTCATGTTTGTGAATTTCAAAATTTAAAAAAATCAAACAGTAGAAAGAGAGTCTACACATCATCTTCCAAGAAATCATCAAAATAACTGTCTCAATATCTTAGAACCAGTGTATAAAAGAATCCAACAATCAACTGCTGAAAGATCTCAAAAAGAAAACTCCTAGAATTATCTTTTGGTACCATTATCCCAAAGGGATCCAAGAAAAATGAAAAGGACTTTTATTTACAAAAATATGTGTAGCAGCTCTTTTTGTGGTGCAAAAAATTGGAAATGGAAGGCATTCCTATCAATTGAATAATGATTTGAACAAATTTTGGTATATAATTATGATGAAATTCTTTTGTGTTATGAGAAATTATGAGCAGGATTATTTCCAAAAACCTGGGAAGTCTTATATGAAGTAATGTAAAGTGAATTGAACGGAGCCAAAACATTGTGCTTAGTAACAGCAATATTCTAAGGTTTATCGACTATGAAAGATTTGGCTACTATATATTTTCAAAGAGCAGTCTTAGGCATTGCACAGATTTATTAGTGCCAAAGCAGTACATTTCAAAATATATAAATAAAATAAATATCTATCTACCTATCTATATGTAAATAAAATAATATAAATATATATTAAAATATATAAATGAATATGTAAATTAAATAAATGTCAATAAAAGAGAGAAAGAGTAGATTAATGAATTGGGCATGCAACTAAAAAGAAATAACAAGTAAAAGGCCAAGTTAAAAATCATGAATTAAACAAAAAATGGCAATTAGAAAATTAAAGGAGGCATTAATAGAATTTAAAGTAAAAAATGAACTAATAAATAAAGTTAAGAGCTGGTTTTATGGGGAAAGCAATAAAATAGATAAACAATTCAATTGGTTAACTTGATTTAAAAAAGAAAACAAAAACAAGTTACCAGTATGAAAAAAATGAAAAAAATTGAAAAACACCACCAAATGAAGATGAGAAAAAGCAACTATTAGGTAGGGTGTTTTTGCGCAATTACATGATAGTTATAATGACAATATATGTGAAATAGATGAATATTTAGAGAAATATAAGCTTCCCAGATTAATAGAAGAGTAACTAAAATATTTAAATAATACTATCTTAGAAAAAGAAATTGGATAACTCATCAATGAGCTTCCTAAGAAAAAATCCCCAGGAAAAGATAGATTTACAAGTGAATTCTGCCAAGCATTTATGGAACAATTAATCACAATATCATATAAATTATTTGAGAAAAAGAAATAGGCAAAGAAAGAGTCCTACAAAATTCCTAATATGACATGAACATTCTTTTGATATCTAAAACAGGAAGAGCAACAACAGAGAAGGAGAATTAGACTAATTTTCTTAATGAATGTCAATGTAAAAATTTTAAATAAATATCATTAGGGAGATTCCTAAAATATATTACACAGATTATATGCTTTGAAAAATTAGGATTTTTATCAGGAATGCAGAGATGGTTCTACATTAAGAAAATTGCCAGCATGATTGACCACATCAACAACAAACACAACAAAAAATCAAATAATTATATCACTAGATGTAGAATTTTTTTTGACAAAATACATCCATTCCTATAAAAACCTAGAAAGCATAGCAATAAATGGAGCCTTTCTTAAAATTGTAACAAGCACCTATGTAAAGCAAACAGTAAGCATTATCTCTAACAGAGATTAATTGGATGCCTTTCTAATAAGATCAAGTGTGAAGTAAGGAAGTCCATTATCTCCATTATTACTCAATATTATACTAGGAAAGCTAACTGTAGCAATGACAAGAAAAAGAAATTGAATAAATAACAATAGGCAATGAGAAAACAGAATTATTACTCTTTGCAAGTGAACATCAAAATATTTACCTGTCAGATCTATGGATAAGGGAAGAATTATGACCAAACAACAGATACAGAGCCTCACAGGATACAAAATTGATATTTTTGATCAGATGAAAGTGAAAAAAAAAAGGTTTTGCACAAACAAAACAAAGACAGCCAAAATTAGAAGGAAAGCAGGAAATGGGAATTTTTTTATGGTTTCTCTAATAAAAGCCTCATTTCTCAAATATATAGGGAAGTGAGTCAAATTTATAATAATAAGAGCCACTCACCAAATGATGAATAGTCAAATTATATTAACAGGTAGTTTTCAAAAGAAGCAATCAAAGCTATTGAAAGTCACTTAAAATGCTCTAAATCACTATGGATGAGAAAATTCAAATTAAAACCACTCTGAGGTACCACCTTACACCTATCAGGTTATCTAACATGACAGAAAAGGAAAATGACAACTGCTGGAGGGGATGTGGGAGAAAAAAAAACATAGAAACTAATGTATTGTTAGTGAAGTTGTGAACAAGTCCAACAATTCTGGAGAATAAGTTAGAACCAAGCTTTTCAGAATATAAGACTGTATATACCCTTTGACTAAGCAATACAATTAGTTGGTAATATTTTCCTAAAAGGACCCAAGAAAAAGGAAAAGAACATTTATTTACAAAAATATTTATAGCAGCTCTTTTTGTGGTGACAAAGAATTAGAAATGGAAGTGATTCCCATTAATTGGGTAATGACTGAACCAATTTTGGTATAAAATTATGATGAAATTCTTTTGTGTTATGAGAAATTGTGAGCAGGATTGTTTTTTTTTAAAAAAAAAGCCTGGGAAGTCTTATATGAAGTAGTGTAAAGTGAATTGAGCTGAACCAGAACATTATGCATAGTAACAGTAATATTCTAAGTATGATCAACTGTGAAAGACTCAACTACTCTGACTGAAACAATGATCCAAGACAAATCCTAATGACCTCTGATGGAAAATGCTATCCATCTCTAGAGAAACAACTGGTGAACTATGAATGCAGATTGATGCGTACTTTTTTCTACTTTATTTTTCTTTGCATATTCATGTGTACTCTCTTTTGCAACATGGCAAATAAGGGAATATTTTGTATGACTTCACATGTATAATCAGTATATTTCTTGACTTCTCAAAGGGTTCAAGAGGCTTGGGAAGTAGTGAGAAAACATGTTACTCAAAATTTTAAAGATAAATGTTCACTTTTTAAAATGTAATTGGAAGTGAATTATTTAATCAAATAAACAAAATATATTAAAAACAGGGGTAAAAGTCACGGAGTTCTCCAGGATTTTACAGAGAAGGAATCTGATGCCCAAAAATGTTTAATAATTTTTAAGGGCAGCACAGCTACTACATGCCTGAGGTGGGCTTTAAATCCAGCTCTTCATTCCTTTAAATCCAATATTCTCTTCACTACACCATGATACTTCTCACGGGAATTATGTAAGGGGATTGGAAAGGTAGAAAGAGTTCAATTGGAAACAACATTTTTATACTCTGTGGTTGTTAAAAACACCCAAAATGCTTTTCCCCCAACTTTTTTGATCATTGCTTTTTATTTTTTTCTTCTTATTACTTCTTTTCCCCCCTATCTTGAAGAGCTGAAAGGAGTGCAGGGGCAGGACCTTGTATCTAACAGAGTTGTGGCCAGGGTTCCTATGGGAGAAAAAAAAATCAAATAAGCAAACCCTGTGAATTCCAATGTACATTTTTATATTTCTCCTTTCAGTACCAACAACCAAAAATAGCTTTTTTTTTGATGAACTATCTATTTTCAAAGAGCAGTCTTAGGTAGTGCACAGAATTATTATTAATGTTTTATTTTCTTCTTATTATTTTTAAAGATTGTATTTCCCTACCTTTCCTTGGCTAGAAGTACAGGGATTATTCACAAACTGATTGGCATGAGAGCTTTGATCTTCTCCTTCCTCACCTGGACTGATTGGTCCCTTCTTAGCCAACCAGGTGAACTTTGTTCCAGGTGTTCACCATATTAATGTTGAACTTAGTGAGGAAAACCAATTGGTTTATCTCCGAACCCCCAAGGTCAAGATATCTACTATCCTAAGCCTCCTTGACAACAGAGATTACACATGTGCATCACCATGCTTAGCTCTTCGATTGCTTCATTTTTTTTTATAAATTAGTATTAAAATGATTCTTATGATATTAAAATTATGTTTCCAATTTGAAAGAGTCAAGAATTTAGGATAGGCTCCAATGATTTATATGCTATACAAACACTCCGAGAAGTCAAGCATACACTTATTTTCTTCAAAATCCTGCTCAGTCATCAACACCTCCATGAAGTGAGGCTTCCCTAATTCTCCACAGTGGAAAGTGATTTATCTCCTCCTCACATTTTCCTAGAACACTTTGTTTTGATATTTCAATTGGTCCCTCTCATAGTCTAACTGATATCTCACTTTTCTTTGTATATATCAAATCTTCCTCAACATATTATAAGTTCTTTGAGATCAGTGACTGTGTTATATTATCTTTGTTTTTACCACAATGCCAGGCACATAATAAATGATTCTGAAATTCAAATGAATGCACAGGATAGATAATAAACAAATAACATATAAAATTAAATTGACCAAGGTATACTTACTAAAAGATATATGAATGAATGAGGCAATTAGTGTGGGAGACTCATAGGAAAACAGGTCATGTTGATATATGCATGGGAGAAATTATACACTGTCTTTTAACTAATTCGGGAAAGCTTTGTGGAGAAGGGATTATGTGAGTTGTCTGAATAAAGGAAGAAGAGTTTGATGAGATGGAATTGGTTTTGCAGGAATGGGATTTAGTTTTACCAAAGAGAAGAGGTGGGTGTTAGATGATTTAACTTTAACGTATTACAATTTCAAAATATTTTTGCATTATATTTGCATCTTAGCTTTGATAGTACATTTTTTAAAAAGAGGTCTATCTCAGCTTTAGTTTTAATCCCCTCTGTTTTTCTATGATAATCAGTTATTAATATGATTTTAAATTTAGATAAATAAAAAACATGTTGTCATGTTGTAGGGCATGTTAAAAATATATACAATTGATCCTTCTTGTTTGTTTGTTTTTTGAGACTGGGAAAATAATATAAAACATCTTGATAGTTTCTGAATTGGTATGCACTTGGTTAGCTCATGACACATAGTTGTTAGTAGCATACTGAATTTTCTCCCATTTCCTTTTCTTATATAAAAACTAGAAATTATAACAGCCACATTATGATGTGCAAAAGCAATATTTCATAAGGAAGCTAAACACATAAGTCTGAAAAGATAATGTCCTGTCTATCCAATGTGGTTTGGATGTCAGCAAGTGGTTAGACTCAGAATTTTCTGGGAGGTGCTCATACCAGAAATTTGGAATGCCACAAATATCTATTTGTAAAACCATTCTAAGAAAATATTACTGTGTGTGTCTTTATTGCAATACTTAACTCCCAAGTACAGCAGCATTTGTAGTTTTTTTAAATTTAATTTTATTTAAGAATATAGTTGTAGAAGTAGTCTTAGATGTGTATATGTTAAAGAAAAGATAACAGGGCTTCTAGAATGCTTGCTAAATGGGCTGTACACCGTGGAGTAAGAGAATCATTAGGTAAAATAATGAAGGAACCTCTAAAGATCACCTGGAATGGCATTTAGATGGCTCAATCTTCCAACACGGATAGTTGTCTTCAGGATTGGCCATTTGAGAAAGTTGTGAATCAAATAAGAACATGGTAAATAATCATTCAACAAGCACCTTCATGTAGGACAAATCTAGCTAGGGACTGTAGGTACAAATGCAAAGGTCAAAAAGATAGCTGTACTTAGCTACATTTGCATGGGAGTGGGAGAAACAAGCTGAAATACAAGCATCTATAGAATAAATATAAAGAGAATAAATAGAAATGAATACAAATTTAAATACAAGCTAATTTGGGAGGTAAGGGAAAAGCAGGATGTGGGATCAGGAAAAGGTATACGTAGAAGGTGTGTGTGTGTGTGTGTGTGTGTGTGTGTGTGTGTGTGTGTGGTTATGGTTTGTCCTTTGCTCTTGAAGAAGACCATGACTTCAGAGAGATGATGGCATGACTTGTGATTGAATTTGATTTGAGTGAGGCAGGGCTGTGAAAAGCCACCAGCCTCACTTTCTTCTCCAGTGCCATCTGGATCCAGTGGCCAGATATAAATCAGGATCACCAGAGATGGCTCAGGACAAAATGGGAGACCTTGGCCTTTTTAATCTAAGGTCTTTTCAAGTTCTTGATTTGAGTGAGGCAATGCCCATTCATTGAATAGCCCTCCTTAAGAAGTGAGTCAAGGGATGGTGTATTAGGAGGGCAGAGTTTATAATCTCAAAGAGGATCATAAACATGTCTGAAAGGTTCGGAACCGCCGGATATAAGAAACTCTCAAAGTAGAAGGTAGAAGAATCAAAACATATATTTAGGCTCCACAGTAACCAACCCATGAACCAGCAACCCCATTTTGATATATTGATCAAAAGCTTCCAGGCCCAATAAGTACGCCTTGAAAGAGTAACCAGGAGGCTACAGAGAAGCATGATTGCGTAAAGCAAAATCATGCTTCCCCCTCTATGGTAAAAAGATTACCCACTGGCCTGAAGTCTTTGTTCAGCTTCCTCCCGTAGGTCAGCTCTGCTACTGGCAGCTCCTGCTTCAGCTGTGGCTGTGGCTATAGCTGTGACTGCGGCTGTAGCTGTAGCAGCCTCTGGCTCCAACGGGAGCTGCTTTTAACCATCCAGCTTCTGCGGGGGTATAAGGTACGCCGGGGAAAGCACAGGTTCTTTCAATCTGCTTAAGCAAGGTGAAGGGGTTGACCGGGAAAGCACAGGTTCTTTCCATCAGCTTAAGCAAGGGAAGCAAGGTGAAGGGGCCGACAAGCTTACTCCAGTCCAACATACAAACAGCATTCAGTTCAGGGGAAAAAGCCAAACTAGTCAAGGGCACTTGTTGACTAAGTGCTAAGGAGCCCATTTTTGGTTGCCAATACACTCCACCCCTTGTTATAGGATACATAATCTAATCAGCCATGTATCCTAGAACATACATCGTGATCCAATTACAAAGGAAACTAAAACATATCATTCATAATAAAGCAAAACATATCATTTGGTGACATTCCTAAATATTGGTTTATGATTCAAATGTGATCCACCCCTAGGTCCCATAATATCATAACAATAGAACAACACAGCAAGGATAACACAAAATAAGTAAACAGAACACTCTCATCATTCCCACCCCCCTTGAACGATTGGGGCTCAAAATCTTGGGGTGAGGGGTGATGGTCTCATTTTCCATAGCTTCTTCATGCTGAAATTGGATGTAGAGATGGCCCTGCCCCCAAAAAGTCCCATTCCAGAGGTCAGTTCTTTAACGAGCTGGCAGGAATTCCAAGAATGCTACGTGCAGGGAAAGTGCAGGGTGCTTAAGCCTAAAGGAAACAGAACTATCAACAACGTTAGCCAAAACAAAGGACAAAAAGAGTAGACAAGTATGGACTATTATTCTTCAAATAAAATCATGTCAAGTTTGGTTGAGATTTCAGTTATGCAAAGATCCAACATCAGAGCCAAACTCAGGTGGGAAATGTTTCTTTTCAAAAGGAACATAATGAGGAAGCCAAGAGGATCCCACCCTAGATAGAGACTAAGATTGTCCTCTCAGCCTTTCCCCAGATGTACAAGGAAACACAATGGGAAAATTAAACTAAGAGGATCCCATCCTAGATAGAGACTAGGATTGTCCTCCCAGCCTTTCCCCAAATGTACAAGTTTTTGTCCGTTAATCACACAAGGTCACCTTCACTCTGAGTGGCTTGTGGGCTTGCAGGAGCAGTTCTTATTTCCCTATTTCTCCTGTTATCAAGTCCTTTATCTCTGTACATTCTGTATAATTCATTGGTTGGAATTCCATCTATCATTTCAAAACCTACCCCTGCTCTCAATAGAGCAGTAAACATTTCTTTCCTTGTTACTCTCCTTTGGCGCCAAGTTTGCTGGTTACTTACCCTTCTCTCTCGAGGAGATCTATCCCTTCCCCAGTCACCTAAGTCATGTAACTGTAAAATCTTATTTATCACTGTTGTAAGACGGCTCCCTACTTCTCCAAGTAATAAATTCAAAATTAGTTGTTTATAAGCAGGGGGAGCTGTCCTAATTATTAAATTCCTATGAGGCAGTCCCATTGGATCATTGTAATATTTGTCTGCAGTTCCTATCATAATGGCAGTCTTCATTACCTCCTCCTTTAGTCTCATGATACAATCTCTAAGTGAATACCAGGGTCTGTGCTCAGTGGGCCACATAGAATCAGTAGCATATCTCTTATTGCATCCCACAGCGGCTAATGCCAACAGAGTAGTTCTGCTATCACCATCTCCTTGCTGATGATGTTCCCTAAAAGCTTGTTGAACTAGAGGATCATGGCTGATACCTATGAATCTCATGCAGTCTGTCCTATCTACTGATATTCCACTGGCCCCTTGATCACTGAGTCTTACCATCCAAGATATTAATGGTTCTCCTATTCTTTGGCTGAATCTACTCAAAATATCTGTGACCTCTTGCGGTGAGAAATCTTCCTGAATTTCCCTTGTAACTGAATCTTCACCTCGGGTTTCTGTCTTCCTCCTCTGTATGGGTCGAGCCCTTGTCTGATCATTTAACCATCTCCTATTCTCTGTGTGAGGCACATCCTGAACCCCAGTAGTGTTTTGTGCCTCAGCCCCTAACATTGTCTCATTTTCCCCCCACTCACTTCCTCTGCCACCATGGCTAGGACGAAGCAGGCAGTCAGGCTCTTTCTGGGCTGGGTTGAAATGCACTCTGGGCTTTTTTGGTCTCCTGTTGCTCTTAGCCACATTAATAGAAAAGTTCTCATTTGAGTCAGTTTGGTCTCCTGCTATCTGAGATTCCTCTTCTTGCTGTGGGGTAGGAGTGCCCCCATGTCTTTCACTTAATCTCAATCTTTCGTATACTAGCCGGTAGGCTGATAACACTATCCAGCTTTGCCTAGATAGTGATGCCCCTGACTGAATCCCAACTTCTTGTAAACACTTTTCTAAATCCCTAGGATCTCCTCTCCGTAGCCTTGGTTCCCAGTTTTCACAGGGTCCAGCTTTTTTAGCCAATTCTTTTGCTAGGGAGGAATAAAATGGATCCTCCCATCCTGGGATATTCATCTCTTCCTCTGGAATTGTTCTACTTCTAAATAGAGATCTTATACCTAGCGATCCCATCCTCGTCGCCAAATGTATTAGGAGGGCAGAGTTTATAATCTCAAAGAGGATCATAAACATGTCTGAAAGGTTCGGAACCGCCGGATATAAGAAACTCTCAAAGTAGAAGGTAGAAGAATCAAAACATATATTTAGGCTCCACAGTAACCAACCCATGAACCAGCAACCCCATTTTGATATATTGATCAAAAGCTTCCAGGCCCAATAAGTACGCCTTGAAAGAGTAACCAGGAGGCTACAGAGAAGCATGATTGCGTAAAGCAAAATCATGCTTCCCCCTCTATGGTAAAAAGATTACCCACTGGCCTGAAGTCTTTGTTCAGCTTCCTCCCGTAGGTCAGCTCTGCTACTGGCAGCTCCTGCTTCAGCTGTGGCTGTGGCTATAGCTGTGACTGCGGCTGTAGCTGTAGCAGCCTCTGGCTCCAACGGGAGCTGCTTTTAACCATCCAGCTTCTGCGGGGGTATAAGGTACGCCGGGGAAAGCACAGGTTCTTTCAATCTGCTTAAGCAAGGTGAAGGGGTTGACCGGGAAAGCACAGGTTCTTTCCATCAGCTTAAGCAAGGGAAGCAAGGTGAAGGGGCCGACAAGCTTACTCCAGTCCAACATACAAACAGCATTCAGTTCAGGGGAAAAAGCCAAACTAGTCAAGGGCACTTGTTGACTAAGTGCTAAGGAGCCCATTTTTGGTTGCCAATACAGATGGATGGCCCCTTTGAAGGAAGGGAAGGAAAGGATTTGGTGATATAGAGGTGAACAGAAAGTACATTCAAGGCACATGGGATGGCTAGTACAAAATTTTGAGGAACAGAGACAATATTGTTAGATTTTAACAAATTTCCAATAAGGCTGAAAAGATGCAAGACTGTGAAGGACTTAAAAAGCCAAAGAAGGAAATTTACGTTTTTATCCTACAGGCTACTAGAAGCCAGGTCAGTATTATGGTCAGCTTTATATTTAAGAAAAACTATTTTGTAAACAAAATGGACAATGGACAGAAATGGGGAAAATTTTGAGGCAGGAAAATTAATTAGGAGGCTTTGGCAGGGATGAGAATGAGATAAATGAAGCTTTTCTTCATTTGGTATCTTTCACTTTTATTGCCCGATTTCTTTTTTTTTCTTGCAGGGGGTAAGGCAGGGCAATTGGGGTTAAGTGACTTGCCCAAGGTCACACAGCTAGTAAGTGTGTCAAGTGTCTGAGGCCAGATTTGAACTCAGGTACTCCTGCCTCCAGGGCCAGTGCTCTACTCACTGCACCACCTAGCTGCCCCTATTTCTTTATGCTATCCTTTTGTGCCCTCTAAAGTGGTGGGGAACCTGTGGCCTTGAGGCCACACATGGCCCTCTAAGGCCTCAAGTGCAATTCTTTGACTGACTCCAAAGTGAAATCAAAGGGCTACATTTGAGGATGTAGAGGGCCACACATGGCCTCAAGGCTGCAGGTAAACCCCATCAGAACTTCCTTGACTCTATAATAGTACCCCATGATATTTAGACGTTCTCACTGTTTCTATTCCTTCCACTCCTGCCTCAGCAATTAAAACCTGATGTTCTGCCTTCCCATTCTTTCAGAATCTGTGGTAAAGATCAATCATATGCTTCTGTGTTACTGGGAGAAGCCTAAAAGATTCTCTAATTAGTCATATTTTAACTAGAGAATTCTCAAAATAACCTAGACTATAGTCTAACCTGGGCAAAACAGTCATTTTATTTATTATTTCTCAATAACATTGTTAAAATAAAAAAAAACAATCATATGTTATGAGATGGTAGACAATAATGCATTGCAACCATCTTTGCCTTCATTCATGTCTTCTGCCTCTGAGAGAGACTATTCTTTTTCTAGCCTCCTCAGAATAATTTGTGTCTTTACTCTGCTTCTTCTGTCTGTTAGGCTATATTTTCTCCTTGCTGACTTTATCAATATTCCAAAAAAATATGATTTTTCTGCCCTGTCCAGCAACAAAAATGTCCATGTAATGGAGAGGCCATACTTTACAACTGATTACTCAAAATACAGTTCAAAATGGTCAAAAAGAAGTTGGTGAACATGTAGAAGGATTGTCCTTGGAAATGAGAAAGACCACTTCATCATTAGAGACTGGAGGATAATGTCTTAAAACTATAGGATGAGGAGAAATGCAGAAGTGTGAACTATTGGAAAACTGTCTTGAGTATTTTGTGAAGTATGAGGTGAGATCCTAAGCATGAAGGGAGGGGGAAACATGGTTGTGTTGGAGAGAGAAGAAAAAGCTAAAAACAGTAGCTGTGGAGAGGGGGTTATGAAATCAATAAGGGAAGAGGAGGAGGATTCCCTTGATGCAGTGAAGTCACAGATGAGGTTGACTAGCATTCTCTTTAGTGGACCTAGTCAAGAGTTCCATTATTTCCTTATTTTGCTTAGCAGCATGTGAGTAGGAATCAGGGAGTAGGATAGTGGGAGTAATCTAAAGTTGGGATTGGCAAGGCATGATTGGTAATACAAGAAAACAGGAGAATTAAGAGGAGAGAATAATATTGAGTCAAACTGGTTCACCACAGGGTCAAGATTGGGAAAAGAGAAGAGGACAATAAGAGCAGGGATCATGGACTTGGAAAATAATGAGGAATGAAGGAATAGACCTCATTGTGGAGATACAAAATAAGTTTAGGAAGGGTAAAGAATAGGGAGAGATAGAAAAAAATAAAAGATTATGATTAGTTAAAGGAAATTCAGAGTTCATGAACATAGAAGTAGAATACTTCTGGATCATGGGAAGATCAAATATGTAACCATCCTTCTCTGCAAATGGTGTAAAATGTAGGAGCAAGTTAAAACAATTGATTAGACTGAGGAAATAAGAAGTCAGAGTATTTGAGAGGGAGTGTTGTAACATGAAAGCTAAGTCTTAGTGGGTTACAGAAGGTGGAAGGAAACTGAGATAAAATTAGTGGAAATTTGTTTATTATGAAACAGAATTTCCAGAAGGCTCAATGAACTAGGTAATGAGATTTATAGGAAAGGTAGGGTTGAGATGGATTGTAATAAGGGAATGAATAACTTGGTCAGGGAAGAGGACCAATTGTAAGGTGAGTATAAGATTCCAGGTGTGAAGTGATAAGAGTCATAACTGTGGTTGTGGCGCACTGAGTTGACAGTTGCCACAGGCAAGGAAGACCTGAAGAATTTGGCAGCTATTTGGAGAAAATAAATAGGCAACTAGCTGAGTAATATCATGGTGAGGAAATTTCATCCAACATCCCTCTTCTCCATGCCTTCATCAAATTCTGATTGTTTTTTTTTTTTTTTTTTGTGGAGGGAGAGGGGAGGAGGGAGGATGGGATTCTCTACATAGATATATAAATTCTATTGTGAGTTTCTGTACTAAATAGCAGAAATTGACAATGAAACATGAAGATTGTTAGACTAATGATGTACAGTGATTTTGCAGTTGTTTCATAGCAGCATTTGTTTCAAAATAAAAGTTTCAACATATTTTAAAATTACCATATGGCATGTATTATTTTTTGAAGAACAAAGTGAATGATATTTAATTTCATTTTAAAAGTCATCTTGGTATATTTTTGTTTTGTTTGCATTTTAATAATTGGTGGATAGTTCTTAAGATAGTTAGAGTTGATAATATCCTGGGTGATTTTGAAATCAGATCTAAGGATTGTTTTGCCACCTCTCTTCCTCCTCGCCCTTTTCTTTCTGCTTCCATACACAAAGAGAGATATTGAGTTTGATGCAAATTACAAGTGTAATGGAATATTCATGAATAGCAACTAAGGTAAAGAAAGACCTACTTAAGTGAATTCAAAACCTCTGTGGCCTTGTTTCCTGGATCAAAATTATTTTCATCCTTGGAGTTTAAAAATTAGGTTTAATTCTTATTTTCATTTGCTTTTCAATTGTCTTTTCCTTTCTAAGCTAAGCTTCCAAGTGGGACAAGAAGCAGAGTTCCAGACTACAATATAAACCGTTTCCTGATGCTGAGGTCCTGAGGAGTTTACATAGTTTAGGTGTTTACTTTAAGTAAGCTTAAATACTTTGAGACCCACCCATTTTCAAAGGGAATAAGCCGAAATTAAATAAGAATCTTTCTGTCCTTAACAGTGGCCAAAGCCCAAAATCGAAACCCACTTGTATAGTGCACAAATGTTGGTTAACCTTTTCCTTTCACATGCCTTTGTGCCTCTCCTATTCATTGTCTTAGCCAGATGCGGCTGTACAGAAAAAGATCAAAGGCATAACCAAAAGAAAAGAAACCCTACAAGAAAGTCTGATTTCATTCTATGCTTCAGTCAAAGCACCAAAAGACAAATGATTTTGAGCAAGCTTGTGATCTCAACAATGCTGATTTGAACTGAAATGAGCATTTGCACATGCTTGGTGATTAAAAATCCGCCACAAGGACCTTCTGGATTCTAATTTGAATGTATCATTTGGCTATTTATGAGCTGTACTGTATACTGAAAGCAGGGCCACCAATAAAAAAAGACAAAAAAGTAAAGTTGATTAATGTTCTCTATTTTTTCTTTAAAGCAATGAAAATATGGCCATCTGGGGAGTGAAGTTGTGTATTGTACATAATTTCCTCTGCTTTTAGTCATAGAAAATTCTTTATCTCACCCCTCTTGTCCCTGGTTTCCATTGACATTGTTTTCCCCCTCACAATCATTGTCATTAAAAAAAAATGCTACTTGTGACCAGAACTGCTTTCTCTGGAAAATGTCCAGTATGTTAAAAAATAAAATAAAATAAAAGAGACTCTTGAATGTAAAATTAACTTTTCATTAAAATGTTCACTTCAGCAAGGCACCAACAATTTCAAATGGAATAATATTTAAACTTGGGAGTGAACTCTATACTTTATTTCTTTGACTACCTAACAGTTTGTCATTTTTAATGAAATAATCATACTATATTTCAATAGCATCTGGCATAACAAAATTTACCCAGTAGCCATATAGATACAGAGAATTGTAGTACATGCTTATAAAGATATAAAGGAAGTAGGGGGCATAGTTTCTCCCTGTAGGGAACTTGAATTCAAATGCTGATTGGTTTGGACCTGGAAGAGACTTTAGGGTTATGTAAACTAATTCCCTCATTTTACAGTGAAGGTACAAAGAAGTTAGATAACTTGCCCCAAATTCCACATAGACTCTAATCCAATACTTCATACTCTAATCCAATGATTTCACATTCATTGGCCTTTCCCAGAGTAGCATGTTGTTTCCATAATGTTGCCTCTAAAATGATAGCTACCTCAGACATGAAGGATTTTTAAGAGAGATTACCTAATTAAGAAGTAGCATAATTATCTCATTAATATATCATACACAATTTCAGCTCTGTAGAGACATGGATATGATAGTTAACTTTTTTATAATGTCCTTGGGTCATAGGTTTAGAACTAGAAGGGAAATTTAAAGTCGTCTGATCCAAATCTTTCCTTTTGCAAATATGCAAAGTGAGCCCTAGAATCGCACAGGTGATAGAACCAGGATATTAACCCAGGTCCTCTCACTTCAGATTTAAAATTCTTATTCCATGGTACCATGCAGAGTGGGTAGAGTAGAGACAGGGCTAGACATCTAATATGAAAGCCCTGGGTCAAGTTATGCCTCCAGCACAGAGTAGCTATATAACCATAAGCAAATCGCTTAACTTATCAGAGCCCCAGGCAAGTGTCAAAGGAACTACATTACAGAGACTCTTTCTGATCTGATTTGGTTGGAGAATATTCCTACATGGATAAAATTATATGTCTTGCCCATTATCCGCTCAAAAACACTGATATCTGGTATTATTGCATTGAAGAAAGTGTACTCAGTCACAATAAAGTCACCAATTTTATTTAATGACTTCTCTTTCTTAAGAATACTTGGAGGACATTGATCAGTACGCAAGAATGGTGATGATGGAGATACTGATCATCATTAGGCAATACACAGTCCCATATATACTCACCCCACCCATCCATGCACAGATATATCTATGTATCGAGAGATATTTATCAAGTACTTACTATATGCCAATGGTGCAGCGGATAAAGTGCCAGTCTTGAAGTCAGGAAGAATCATTTTCCTGAGTTCAGGCCTTGCATCAGATACTTACTAGCTATGTGACCCTGGGCAAGTCACTTAATCCTGTCTTCCTCAGTTTCCTCATGTGTAAAATGAACTGGAGTAATGGCAAACTCCTCCAGTATCTTTTCCAAGGAAGCCCCAAATAGGATCATGAAGGGTTGGACATGACTGAAATGAGTGAACAACAAATACAAAGTGAGAGATGCTAGTATGGAAATACAAATACAAGCAAAATGAAAGTCACTGACCTCAAGGAACTTACATTCTAACAGAAAAAGACAAAGACAACACACAAAAAGGAGGTGAAGGGAACAGTAAAGGTGGGAGAGTAGTCTGGGAAGTCAGAGTCTGAAACAAGTTAGGAGTGAACATGGCTGGCACGGATATTTCCTCAAATGGAAAATCCAGGGGTAGAACTCAGGAATCAAAAGAAGAGGCTGCAGGGGTGGAGTAGTCACCTGAGTGAGAAAGCTGCTAAAAGGTGTAGAGATGGAAAAGTAGTCTTGGAAATCAGAATCTGGGTTATGTTATAAATGGGAACATAGTGGAGCTGGTCTCATGAGAGACTATTGTTAAATTTTCAGAGTAACATATACACCTTGGAAATAAGAAAATGCTACAATTGTTTGTTGATTTTCTAGACATAAGAAAGTCATGGAAAAAATGTTAAGAATTCAGATTAAACTTAAAAGTAAGTCATAGGAACATGTTTTTTTTTTTTTTTTTTTTGAGAGCCAGTTCTTAAACACTTACCTGCACACTTTTTCTTATAAGTTAGCCTGACTGGCATGTGTACTTCCTTGAATAGAAATTTGGGTAGAGGAACCCACCAATTGGAATAGGTTTTGGGGGTACATTTTTCCAACTTTAAGATTATAAATTGACTCCAAGTGACCTTTCTCTTTGAATTAGGATAATCTTAGAGTGAGAATAATGCTAAAACTAAAATAGCTATGACCAGTTTTTTCTAAAAATAAAACATGTAGCAGAGCCTTAGAGTGTGTTTTTCTAATGCTATTTTTTTTAATTTTGGTTTTGGGGTTAGTTAATCCCCCTTCCTCCTCATTGCTGCCCACAAATTAGTCATGGGTTGTAGTTCATGTTGATGTACTTCTCTTCAAATACTGACTTAGACTAGGGCTATGGATCTTGGCAGACTATTGATAATAAGACCTTGAATTAATAAACGTTCCCTTTTGGTAATTTTAACCCAGGTATTCAATGCTTCTTCCCAGAAACCACTGTGAGAAAGAGAACAGCATCAAAACACAGTTCTTTCCCCCAGCATAAAGGAAAAACATTCTACAATGGTCAGAAGCTGTGTGAAGACCATTCCTGGTTCTAGATTTTATGGAAAGCAATACAAATTTAGTAAAGTAAGAAGTAATGAAGGCAAGCTTAAAGAAGATATAATTGTGGGGTATAGAGAAGGTAACCATTGAATTGAAAAATATTTAAATGAGGGGAAACCTTACAAGTAACTAAACACATACAGTAGACTATAAACAATTTTCTATCTCCTCAGAGGAGAGAGAAAATATTTGGTTTAATTGGAATTATGGAAAATTTAGGTTAGATTAAGGAAAGATCATTAAAATGACTAAATTTGGGGTTTTTTGTCATCTGCATTTAGAAGCAACCCTCCCTTTGTCCTAAGAAGCCATGAAGAAATAGAAGGCAAAAAGAGAGAATAATGGAAGTGGTAAGACCCAGGCAATTAATGGAAGTCAATGAGAAACACTGAATTTTATTCTTTGAAGAAAGGGACTGGTAGGATATTTTATCAATATGCCTAGTATAAAAAGATTTTTAAATAAAATACTTAAATTATTTCTCCATAAAGTCATACTTTGATGCAATGCCATATTGTGGAGGTGACCATGGATTTCTGAAGACCATGCTAGTGGATCATCAGCTTTGGTAGGATCTACCAAGTCAAAAAGGCTTTAAGTATGGCTCTAATAGTAGACTGAGTCTCTATTTTGCGTAACAAACTAGTTAACAATAGAGAGGCATATCACCCACAGACTGGGTACCGAGTGTTCAATTATTTGGGCCATGGAGACTACAAAACAAACTAAAATTTTAAAACTTTCTTTCAGTTCTGTTCAGGCCCCTGTCATTTCAGTGTGGAAGATGGAAGACCAGTAAGAAAAAGAGAAAAGGGTTCTAAGGGTGACCTAGATTTTAGACCATTAATAACTTTTACTTTGTCTACTGGTATTCTTTTGTTAAATAATTTATTTTTTTCTAATTACATTTCAAGATAATTTTTAGTACTCATTTTTACAATATTTTAAGTTCCAAATTTTTCTCCCTCCCTCCCTTCTTCTCTCTGCTCCCAACTTCCAAAAATGGTAGGCAATTTGATATAGGTTATACATGTGTTTTCATGTAAAACATTTCCATATTAGTCCCAGTTGTGAAAGAAGAAATAGATCAAAAGAGAAAAACATATAAAATAATAAACTAAGTGAAAAAAATATGCTTTAATCTATGTTAAGAGTCCATCAGTTATTTATCTAGAAGTGGATAGCATTTTTCTTCATGTGTCCTTTGTACTTGTCTTGGATCATTGTGTTACTGAGAAGAGCTGAGTCATTCATAGTTGGTCATCGTACAATGTTGCTGATATTACATAATATTTTCCTGGTTTGACTCATTTCACTTTTTATCAGTTAGTACAAGTTTTCTGGGTTTTCTCAAATCTACTTGTTCATCATTTCTTATTGCACAATAGTATTCCATAACATTCATATACCACAGCTTATTCAGTCATTTCCCCATTGATGATCATCCCTTCATTTTCCATTATTTTTCCGCCATAAAAAGAGCTGTTATAAATATTTTTGTACATGTATGTCCTTTCCCCCTTTTTATCATCTCTTTGTTACAGAAATAATAGTGGTGTTGTTGGATCAAAGGGTTTGCACAGTTTGGTTGCCCTTTGGGCATGGTTCCAAATATCTCTCTAGAATGGTCGAATCAGTTCACAATTCTACCACTGTTTTAGTGTTTCACTTTTCTCACATCCTTTTAAACATTTATCATGTTCCTTTTTTATCATATTAGCCAATCTGATAGGTGTGAGGTATCACCTCAGAGGTGTTTTAATTTGTATTTCTCTGATCAAAAGTGATTTAGAATACTTCTACATATGACTATAGATAGCTTTGATTTCTTCATCTAAAAATTACCTGTTCATATCCTTTGATTATTTATCAGTTGGGGAATGTCTTATATTCTTACAAATTTGCCTCAGTTCTCTATATGTTTGAGAAGAGAGGCCTTTATCAGAGACAGGTGCTATAAAGATTGTTTCCCAGCTTTCTGCTTTCCTTCTAACCTTGTTTGCATTAGTTTTGTTTATACAAAAGATTTGATTTTAATATAGTCAAAATTATTTCTTTTACATTTTGTAATACTCTCTCTCTTTTTTGATCATGAATTTTTTCCTTCCCCATAGATCTGGCAGGTAAACTATTCCTTGCTATTCTAATTTTCTTATGGTGTCACTGTTTATGTCTATATCATGCACACATTTTGATCTTAATTTGGTATATAGTGTGTGATGTTGGTCTCTATATTTTGTGTACTATTGGTTTCCAGTTTTTCCCAGCAGTTTTTGTTAAATAGTGAGATCTTATCCCAAAGGCTGGGTTCTTTGGGTTTTTCAAACACTGGGTTACTATAGTCATTGATTACTGTATCTCATAAACACAATTTTTTTCCACTGATCCAACCAGATACTTTTGATGATTAATGTTTCATAATATAATTTGACATCTGGTACTGTTAGACCACTTTCCTTTGTCTCTCTAGTCCCTCACCTTTACTCTGTATGTGTCTCTCTGCTTCAAGAGTGTTTCTTGTAAACAACTGTAGGACTCTGGTTTTTGATCCATTCTGCTATCCACTTCTGTTTTATGAGACAGTTCATCCCATTCACATTCACAGTTATGGTTACTAATTGTGTATCTCCTTCCATGCTAATTTTTCTTCTTGCTTGTCCTCTATCTACTTTCACCCTTTCCCTCTTCAATAGTGTTTGCTTCTGCCACATACAAACCCCAAGAGGCCCCATCTGTCAGCACCCCCCTCTTCTCAACTCCTACCTTGTCAGGTAAGATAGATTTCTGGGGGGGGGATAGTGGAGTCAAGATGGTGGCTGGAAAGCAGGGACTTGCCTAAAGCTCTCCCCCAGGTCCCTCCAAACACCTATAAAAATGGCTCTGAACAAATTCTAGAACTGCAGAATGCCTGAAACAGCAGAGGGAAGCAGAGCTCCAGCCCAAGACAGCCTAGATGGTTGCTGGGTAAGGTCTATTGCATGGAGCTGGGAGCAGAGCAGAGCAGAGCTCAGCATGGCCATGCCAGGACAGACCAGACCAGGGGCCAGACAGAACAGACTATAGAACCTTGAATCAGTGAGCTGTGGTGGTTACCAGACTTCTAAACCACAGACACCAAAGAAAAGAGAGCAGGTTAGTGAGAGAAAAACTGCTGGGATAAGAGTGAAAGGAGTTCATAGTTGGCCACTGTCCCAGAAGCTGAGGATGTGGTGTAGCTCTGAGGCTGCTGCCAGAGATACAGCTGTAGTTACTTCCGGTCCCAGGAACACCTGGCAGGAGGAATTAAGTGGCGGATCAGAGTGGGAGTGCAGAGACTGCTTGGATCTCATTTGCAGTCCAGGTTGGAGGTTCTTGGGGAAGGAGTAGTGCTGGTGAGGCAGAGCTTGCTGTGTAGAAAAAGCTCTGAAAACAACAGCACAGCCCCTCAAGTTTGGGACAAAGTACTCTCTATTCTACGAGCAGTCATAACCTGAAGAAAAGCTCAAGGGTCAAGTAGTTGGCAGGGAACATGAACAGGCAGAAAAAAATGGACTCAGATTGAGACTCAGACTTAGGAATCTTTCTTTGGTGACAAAGAAGTCCAAAACATATAGCCAGAAAAAGTCAACAAAGTCAAAGAGCCTACATCAAAAGCCTCCAAGAAAAACATGACCTGATCTCAGGCCATTGAAGAGCTCAAAAAGGATTTGGAAAAGCAAGTAAGAGAAGTAGAGGAAAAATTGGGAAGAGAAATGAGAATGATGCAAGAAAACCATGAAAAACAAGTCAATGACTTGATAAAGAAGACCCAAAAATGCTGAAGAAAATAACACCTAAAAACAGACTAACTCAAATGGCAAAGAAGCTCCAAAAAGCCAATGGGGAGAAGAATGCCTTGAAAGGCAGAATTAGCCAAATGGAAAAGGAGGTCCAAAAGACCACTGAAGAAAATTAGACTGGAGCAAGTGGAAGGTAGTACCTTTATGAAAAATCAAGATATTATAAAACAGAACCAAAGGAATGAAAAAAAAATGGAAGACAATGTGAAATATCTCATTGGGAAAACCACTGACCTGGAAAATAGAACCAGGAGGGATAATTTAAAAATTATTGGACTACACGAAAGCCATGATCAAAGAAAGAGTTTAGATATCATCTTTCAAGAAATTATCAAGGAAAACTACCCTGATATTCTAGAGCCAGAGGGTAAAACAGAAATTGAAAGAATCCACCAACCACCTCCTGAAAAAGATCCCCAAAAGAAAATCCTAGGAATATTATCTCTAAATTCCAGAACTTCCAGATCAAGAAAATACTGCAAGCAGCCAGAAAGAAACAATTCAAGTATTGTGGAAATACAATCAGGATAACACAAGATGTAGCAGCTTCTACATTAAGGGATGGAAGGGCTTGGAATATGATATTTCAGAGGTCAAAGGAGTTAGGATTAAAACCAAGAATCACCTACCCAGAAAAAATGAGTATAATGCACCAAGGCAAAGTATGGATTTTCAATAAAATAGAGGACTTTCTAGCTTTCTTAGTGAAAAGAACAGAGCTGAATAGAAAATTTGACTTTCAAACACAAGAATCTAGAGAAGCATGAAAAGGTAAACAAGAAAGAGAAATCAAATGGGACTTACTAAAGTTGGACTGTTTTCTTTACATTCCTACATGGAAAGATGATGTGGATAATTCATGCGGGCTCAGTATTAGTGTAGCTGAAGGGAATATACATACATACATACATACATATATGTATAGACAAAGGGCACAGGGTGAGTTGAATATGAAGGAACAATATCTAAAATATAAAATCAAATTAAGGAATGAGAGAAGATATATTGAGAGAGGGAAAGAGGGAGAGATAGAATGGGGTAAATTATCTCACATGAAAGTGGTAAGAAAAAGCAGTTCATTGGAAGGGAAGAGGGGGCAGGTGAGGGGGAATGAGTGAATCTTGCTCTCATCGGATTTGTCCTGAGGAGGGACTAACATACACGCTCAAATGTGTATCTTACCCAACAGGAAAGAAGAAGGAAGGAGATAAAAAGGGGGGCAATAGAAAAGACGGCAGATGGGGGAGGAGGTAATCAAAAGCAAACACTTTCCTAAAGGGACAGGGTCAAGGGAGAAAATTGAATAAAGGGGGACAGGATAGGAGGGAGCAAAGTATAGTTAGTCTTTCACAACATAAGTAATGTGGAAGGGTTTTACATAATGATACACATGTGGCCTATGTTGAATTGCTTGCCTTCTTAGGGAGGGTGGGTGGGGAGGAAAGAGGGGAGAGAATTTGGAACTCAAACTTTTAAAATCAAATGTTAAAAAAAGTTGTTTTGCATGCAACTGGGAAATAAGATATACAGGCAATGGGGCATAGAAATCTATCTTTCCTTACAAGAAAGTAAGGGAAAAGGGGATGGGGGGAGTGGGGTGACAGAAGAGAGGGCTGACTGGGGAATGGGGCAACCAGAATGTATGCCATCTTGGATCAGGGGGTGGGGAGGGAAGAAATAAGGAGAAAATTTGTAATTCAAAATCTTGTGGAAATCAATGCTGAAAACTAAAAATATTAAATAAAAAAACCTTCCAAAAAAAGAAAGGTATTTAAAAAAGATAGATTTTTATTTTCAATGGATCATGGGTGTGTATACACACACACACACACACATATATATATATATATATATATATATACACATATATATATCTACACACACACACACATATATATACATATGTATATATATGTATATATATGTATACATATATATATATATATGTATACATATATATATATATTTCCCTCTTTGAGCCAATACTGATGAGAGTAAGGTTCAAGTGATGCCCATCGCCCACCCTCCTATCTTCTCTCTTGTAATAGGTCTTTTGCACCTCTTTATGTGAAATAATTTACCCTGTTATACCTCTCCCTTCCTTTTGCATTCATTCTACTCCTTTCTCATCCCTTAATCATTTTTATGTCATTCTCTCAAATTCACCTTATACCCTTACCCTCTGCATATTCCTTGTAGCTGTATTATTAGTAATGCAAATTTTAAGAATTGCAAATATTGTCTTATCATGTAGGGATATAAACAGTTTAGCTCCATTGAATCTCTTATTTTTTTTTTTTTTTGCTTTTTTACCTGTTTATGATTCTCTTAGGTCTTGATGTTGGAGATTAAATTTTGGGTTTAATTCTGGCCTTCTTCTTATGTGAGCTTAAATTCCTCCTATGTCTTTGAATGACCAGTTTTGCCCCTTGATTTATTATGCTTAATTAAGCTGGGTATCTGATTCTTTGCCTTCTGGAATATCATGTTCCAAGACCTCCAGTCTTTCAATGCTGCACCTGCTAAGTCCTCTGTAACCCTGATTGTTGCTCCCCAACCTTGGAATTGTTTATTTCTGGCCACTTGCAGTATTTTTTCCCTTGATCTAATAGTTCAAAAATTTGACTATAATGTTCCTTGGACTTTTTATTTTGGATTTATTCCCTAAGGTGACTGGTAGAGACTTTCAATGTCTATTTTGTTCTCTGGTTCCAGGATTTCAGGACAGTTTTCCTTTACAACTTCTTGAAAGATGCTATCCAGGTTCTCCTTTTGATCATGGCTTTCAGGTAGCCCAATGATTCTGACATTGTCACTCCTTGATTTATTTTTCAAGTCAGTTGTTTTTCTCATGAAGTATTTTCTATTTTTTCTATTTTTTCATTCTTTTGTATTTGTTTGATTCTTGATGTCTCATAGTCGTTAACTTCCACTTGCCCAATTCTAATTTTTAAGGAATTGTTTTCGTCAATTGGTTTTTGTATTTTTCTTTCTATTTGTTCAATTGTACTTTTTAAGAGTTGTTTAATTCAGTGTATTTTTGTATCTCCCTTTATACTTGGCCAATTCCACTTTTTAAGCAATTGTTTTCTTTTCCAAGCTCTTGATTCTTTTTTTCATAATTCTTTTGCATTACTGATTTCTTTTCCCACTTTTTTTAACCTCTCTTATATGATGTTTAAGCTCCTCTTTGAGTTCCTCCACGCATACTTTCTGGGCTTGAGAACACTCTTCATTTTCTTAAGGGTTTTGCCCATAGATGTTTTGTCATCGTTGTCCTCTCCTGAATTTGTGTCTGGGTCTTCACTCCCATCATAATAACTTTGTTCAGATTTTTTGGGGTGTTTTTTGCTCATTTGGGGAGGCTTTTTTCCTTTCTTTTAAGTTTAAGCTCTGCTCCTTTGGTATAAGGGTCTCTGTCTCAGGCTTCTTGTGCCAGTGGCAGCAGGCCCTAGCTGTTTGCTTGATGCTACACTGATGTTGCCTTTTTCTGGTGCTGTGCTGAAAGGGTGGGTTGGTTGGGAGGCTCACTGGCACTGCTGGAGGCCTTAGGGCTCTGGCAGCTTACCTGGTGCTAAGCCAGGGTCCTTCTGCTGATAGTTGATGTGGTGGGCCTGGTGGGGGTGTTTCTGCATTTCCCCAGGAACACACTGAAGTAAACGGAGGTCTGGCCACTGGCAGCTGCCTGTTTGTTTGGGGCTAAGCTGAAGCATGTGGAGGTCTGGCCACTGGTGGCTGCCTATTTGCCAGGGGCTGAGCTGAAACATATGGCAGTTCTCAGAGCTAGAGTCTGCCAGTTCTCCGGGGTATGCTGAGGCCCATGTAGGATCCTGGTGGTGGCATCTGCCTGCACCACTGCCCTGGGGCTCAGGATCTACCACTTGTTTACTGAGGTGGGGCTTGTTGGGATGCTTCCTGTCCTGAATTACTTTTCCCTTTTACTCAAGTGAGACAGACCTTTGCTGCTAATCTTCCACATTTCTTTGCCTCAAAGGTTGTTTCACTCTATCTTTTTGCTGGTTCTGTTGTCATAGGATTTGTTCTGAGGTGCTATTTTATGGCTGTTTGGAGGTGAATATGGGAGAGTTATAGTGATTTACTGCTGACTCTGAAATCTGGGCTTCCATAAATCACTACTGGTAATCTAATTACAATGTTCAGAAGAGTAGTTATCAGGGGTGGGGAACCCTTAGCCTCCAGGCCACATGTGGCCCTGTAGGTCCTCAAGTGCAGCCCATAGAACAAAACTTGGACTCAGTCAAAAGGGCACACCCAAGGATCTAGAAGGCCATATGTGGCCTCAAGGCCAAAAGTTCTCCACCCCTGATCTAAATCATCTAGGTCTTGACAGTTTTACTATAAATGAAAGTAGAATAAGGAAGTTACAGAAAAATGGAAGGATGGCTTACAGGTACCCCTTTTGAGAGGCAAAGAAATGAATTGGCAGAGTGGGTTTAATTGTATGTTCAAAGGAAAAATATATTGCAAAGGATATTTTGTAATTGTAAAATTAATAATGATAACTGTTTGGAGGAAGAGATAATTATTAAAATAAATGGAAACTTATGTACCAATAGTGATTACTAAGGATTAAAACATAGAGACATGATACAAAAAAAAAACTTGATGAGATGCTCAAAATCAAAGTGATGTGCAATTTGGTCATTTCAATTTAAGAGGCAAAGGTTAGGATGAAGTGAAATATTATAGGAAATCATGATTCAGGAAGAGTTAATGAGAGAGGCCAGGTTCTTGAAGATTACACAGAAATCTCATGCCTGTATTTTATAGAGTCTAATTTGAACAAAGAAGTAAAAAAGGACAGAAAGATGTTAACACTATACATGACAAGCACCAAATAACAATATAAAGCGTGCAATCAATTATATTTTAAGGGGGGAGTTTTTAATTATCTGATAGTTATTCTGGAATTAGGTGTATGTGCAATTAGAACTCTCAGAGTTAAATGTCAAGGAAACTATTTTTTTAAATTATAATAAAAATCATTAAAAGTCTTTATTTTGTAGATTTGTTTTGAGCCTAGTCAGGGAAAATCAATGATTGGGCCTCAGCATAGTATATTTCTGTGATATAAATCAGTTTCTAAATATAATCCTTTTTCTATAGGTACATACATTGAATGGAAAATGCATAGTTACTTGGATTCACTGTAATTCAACCATTAGCCCTAGGGGCAGTTTGTTGCATGGGAAAGAATTGAAACTTCCAAAGTTGCTAGTTCATCATTGTCTTAGAGGCCTAAAAAAAAAGGCTAACGTATGTTGGTTTGCACAAGAATTTAGCTAAAGTATGATAAAACGTAGTAATTCAATATGAATTTCCATTCATTCTTAAAGTGAAGGCTTGTTCTAAAATTGCAGTTTTTAGTGACTTCCCCAATCAATATAAAACCTAAGGTCAGAACTAGTTTAAAAAGGAAAAAAAAAGAATAATAATGATAAAAAGACATATTACAAAACTCAAAATAAACAACTTAATTCTGTATTATTTAAATAAGTAATTGAAAATCAAAAAGTAGGAAGTGGACCAAAAATGACATCCATGTTTAATGAAATAATTTAACAAATCTAAAAGAATTGTCTCTGTGAAAAGACCAGAAGAAGGAAAAAAAAACACAAGAAACTCCTTATTCCACAAAAATCTTACTTGACAAATGGAAAGAGATGACTGCCAAAGGCAACACTTCATTATAACATAAACTCATCTGTAAAATCTTAACCCAGAAGGATGATGGATGATTATGAGCAATATCATCTCATAAAGTAGAGAGAAGCAATAGAAGGCAAAGGCAATTTAAAGACAGCTTGGCAAGATATCCAACTAAGCAAATCAAGGACAAATTCAAGAATACAAATAGAAGGATTAATACAAATGAAAGACTATCTTCTCCATGAAAGTTAGGGAACTACCACCCTGAATACTAACAACACGGTTATGAATATGGAGATAGATGGTATGGAAATGGCATTATAAAGAAGAAACCAGGGAGGAACAGTAATATTGGACCACATTAAATAAAGGAGAGGTATAACTGAGTCAACACAATTGTGAAGGAGTTGAGGGACTGATATACAAGATATCTACAGCAGAGTAAGATACTAAAGGAATGGAAAATATACGACTTTAATATGGAAACAAAGTGAGAGGACAACAATAAATGCTGAACTACGTGCCAAATCATGCATCTATACAAGAGCTTTACGAGAATCATCTGCACACAAACTGAAGGCATCCTCAATGAGATTATTAAAGGTTAAATCAATAGTGAGGAAGTAAACATTTGCAAGTAATTTTAAATAATCACATTTTTATATTTCATAATTAACTGAAGGACACAAAGAATATAACATCCCATTATTCTTATTGTTTATTGATTACTAAGTTAAAAACAACAACAAATTCTGGTAAAGACAAACTGTTGTCTTTCAGTTTCTTATAAAACATGGTAGCTGTCAGCTACACATCACAATTTATCAATTCTTTGGAATATATAGCAACCCTGTTCAAGAACCCTTCAGCCAAGACATGCAAAAAGGAGATCTTTGCTGACAAAAGATATTTGCCACTATGATGGAAGAAAAATAGAGCAGACTC
Organism: Trichosurus vulpecula; assembly: GCF_011100635.1. Taxonomy (NCBI): domain Eukaryota; kingdom Metazoa; phylum Chordata; class Mammalia; order Diprotodontia; family Phalangeridae; genus Trichosurus; species Trichosurus vulpecula. The sequence goes on along the minus strand of NC_050577.1, from coordinate 75,923,213 downwards.
CAATTAGAAGGATGATATTAGGTTGTATCAAACTTTAGGACATTGCAGAACCTTGTGGAAGATTTTTAGCACCTTGGTTCCTGGATCCTCCATGGTATTTAGCAATGGAAGCTAGAGACCTGAGAGGCCTCAGACTTAATTTGCACTTCTCTGATCTCTGCAATAGGGATGAGCTGGTCATTGAAACCATTTGGGGCTTCCAAAATGCCTACTCTAAGGCTTTCTGACCAACCTGGAGCTTTCTAATTTCCCTGAAGTTTTCTCAGGGGAACCTCCCCTCCCTCACTCCCACCCCCCCAACTCATCCAGGCACTCTTACTGCCTTTTTATACAGTTGTGCAGAATCAAGTGTCTTTGGAAAGTCTTTGAATTGCTTGGGAGATTTCTGGCTTGTTTGCCCATGGAGCACTGGTCTGGCTAGCAGCACAATTGCCCACGGGCTTCTGGCTGGCTTTTTGTGAAATTCTAAGGTAGACATTTTTTTCTCACTGAATTTCTTGATCATTATTCAGTCTGGTACAAATTTTAAGTTTTGTAGGGGTAGGTATGTGGGAGTTGGGCAGTCTGTCCTCCCTTCAAACAGACATCTTGGCCAGCAGCTGGGTTTATTTTTCTAAAGCCCTAGGTTGTTGTTTCCTGGTGTCATTAGCAGCACAGAAAATGCAAAATAAATACCCCTTAAGAAAACTAACAGTGAGTTGATTTGCACACTGTTTTAGAGATAGAGAATTGAAGTCTGTGTTCACTTAGCAGGGAGTGGTAACATTAAAAAATTAGTAATAGAAATCAATGAGTCATATCCTCAGGCTTGATAGCAAAACAAAAATGTGTAGCTTGGGGTAAAAGATGAGAGGAGAGGGAAATCAGGTTTCTAAAAACCCATAACATCATAAGACCTCAGCTATAAAAGACAGATGAGTTAAAATGGGCTATTACAAATCTCTGTAAACTTTTTTTTAGGAAGTCACAATGAATTTGTGATTTCCTGTGATTTCGCTGGTGTAGGAAATTCTCAGTTTGGAAACTCCCTCCACTCATTCAGACCAGGAAAATAGCCTATAACTTATACTCTTAGAGAACTGACTGGGTCAAAGAGTTCAAATGGTTTGCCCATGGTCACACAGCTAGTATGGTTAAAGACAGGATTTGACCTCAAACTTGCCTTCCCTAGGCCTGGAAACACTAAATCAATAGTAAATCAACCTAAGACTACTACTGAGGTCAAATGATGTGGCATGTCATTTAAATATGATTTTAATGTCACCTGACTGACCCTGATGTCTTCCATAAGGGAAAAAAAAAGATGTCCACTTAACAGATTGCAGAGTTACTTTACACTTAACTGAGTCAATGTTTAACCCCAACAGAGAGATCGTCCACAATGAGAATGCTGTAGGGGCTTATACTGGATGTTCCAGAGTGAGGAGGCCCCAGGTACTAAGGGAGGTTCCAGGGTGCCACTTCAGCTGAGATATGATGTTGAATTTTGGAAAGTAAAAAGCACAACCAGAATGGAAAAGAAGGTGGTACATCCTGGGCATCTTACTCAAATAGAGGTCCCAAAAATAGATGCACCAATGGGTGAAAGGAGAATGAGGCAATTTGTACATATATAAATAGATTTTTTAATGTAAAGAAATACAAAACCTTTCTATTTTAGAGTATTAATTTTCTTTGTCCCCAAACATATTACAGTTGTGACCTAAGAAACAGGCTCAGACAATTTGAGTTAATGTCAGTCAAAAATCTATTATCCCTAATAGGAGAATTCATAGTCATTGTACTCTGGCCTAGTTGTAATTCCATCTGTAGTATTATCTTCAGTTCTTGGTGAAACATTTGAGAAAGGGCATCAAACCAACTGAAACAAATCTAGAAGAAGGTGACCAGGGCTGTGAGAGAGCACAAAACTGTTCCATACTGGAAGAGTTTAAAGGAATTTGTGCTATTTAGGTTGGGGAAGTTAAAATTCAGGAAAAAAAGATAATTTAGCATAGTATAGAAAAAAGAATTAGATGTGTTTTACTTTGTCTGCAGTAGCTACAGAAGTGATTTCTTTTCAATGTGAGGGAATATCCTTCACAATTACAGTTAGTCAACAAAAATGGTATAGGTTTCTGTAGCAGGTAATGGATGGAGATTGCGAGATCTCCTGACTGGGGTTTTTCAAGGGCATACTCAATAGTCAGATGTCAGAGATGTCATAGAGTGAATTTCTGCTCATATTGGACTAGAATACCAAGGACCCAATCAGTTTAGAGATTCTGTTGTTTTAAGATTCAATGGACCACCTCTATTGCTAACTAACTGTGATCTTGGGCACAACACTTTACTCAAAGCTTCAATCTGGGGGCGGTGGGGAAGATGATAATAATATCTACCTATTTTAAAGGGTCGTTTTGAGGAAAGCATTTTGTAAACCATGTGGTATGCAAATTACATATTTGTAAAAAGCAACATCCACTCCTGTGCCTAAACAAGAATCCTCTACAAAATACTAGAATTAGAAATCCAGCTTCTACTTAGGCATCTCCATTAAGGGGCAGTAGACTATATACTGGGAGAGGCCATTCTGCTTTTGAAAAGCTTTAATTATAACAATTCTACATATGAAATGTTATCATTCTTATTAATATTCTTATTAAATTAGCAGTACTACAGACAATCATGATTATGAAAATAGTTTGAAGTTTCATTCTCATAATGAAAATGCGGAAGGGAGTACCAATAATCTGTCTCTTTATTTTAGATAACTCCCATAGCACAGGATGGGTCTAGAATTTTGAAAAATTACATTTGAATTTTATTTTATTTCTCAATTATTTTATATGGAAAATATGTAATAGCATCTCTAGGTAAATTAAAAAAAAACAGTTTTTATCACAACGGGATACTTGTCATTTAGAGGAAATTTCTTCCACTTTGTGGTCAAAGTTTCCACCAATATTTGGAGGAAATGAAAAGGGAAGTCATAGAAGCTCAATTATGGAAATAGTGCCCATCTATAAATTAAAAAAAAAACACTTGGCAGAATTTCTGGGTGTCTGGGGCCCAGTGGGTAATTATTCTTAACTAGATGTAGGAACACTAGGATTTGACACTTTCAGATATAAACCCTTCCCAGACAGCCCAGGGGATTGGACTTTCTCTATTCTCTAAAAATGCATGCCAGACCATGAGAGCTGAGTTTACAAATAGGGTTGAAGATGGGGTAGGAAAGCTTTAGATGTACATCCCAATATAGAGGTGCAGAGTGATGAAAGGAAATGGTTCCAAAGTCATCATTTCATAGACACTGAAGCAAGGACTCCATTCCAATGACAGTTTTGGCTTTGTTGTCCAGAATGAGGTAAGAACTACATGTTCTCTTTGAGAATATGTATAACAGAGGATAGATATTTTACCTGAATTCACGAACTCTAAGAAAAAAGTATGGAGTTGTTCAAGTGTCTTTTCCCAGACATTGACATACCTAGAAAACCTACACACAAGTACATGGGGCACATGAGACTTTTAACATTTCACATTTTTTTTGTTTATTGAACATACTTTATTTGACATATTTTGCTTAAATGAAATATATTTATGTTCTACAGTTTGTAATGCTAAGTAGATTTCCTGCACTATGGGACCTCGAAATTCCTTGAAGAGTTGCTAATACTTTTAGTCAATACTTTAAAACTATCATAATGACAGGAATTAAAATGGGAAGCCACGATATTAATTTTGAAGGCAGAGAGCAAGTCAGATTGTGAACATGTTTCTTAGGAAGCAGTCTGTAATAATAGCATTAAACAATTACTTCCTTCCTTCCTTCCTTCCTTCCTTCCTTCCTTCCCTTTCTTCATTCCTTTTTTCTCTCCTCTTTCTCTGTTTCTTTTTTCATTTCTTCCTCCCTCTCTTCCTCCCTCTCTTCCTTCCTTCCTTCCTTCCTTTCTTTCCTTCTTTCTTTCTTTCTTTCTTTCTTTCTTTCTTTCTTTCTTTCTTTCTTTCTTTCTTTCTTTCTTTCTTTTTCTTCCTTTCCTTCCTTCCTTCCTTCCTTCCTTCCTTCCTTCCTTCCTTCCTTCCTTCCTTCCTTCCTTCCTTCCTTCCTTTTTCCTATTCCTTAGCTTGTTAGCTGCAATTGTTAGTATTTTGTCCTTCTCAGAGAGAAGTAAATGGCAAGAATAAATTAATTCAACCTCTTACAAACATGATCAGTCCCACAAGAGCCTCGAGTTCACCATCATAAGTGCTTTGTCATCGAGCAAAATTGAGAACACCAGAGTGGAAAGAACCTTGAAGTGAGAGTCAGGAGACTTGTTCTCCCAGATATCTTTGCTGTGTGACCTTGGGTAATTCACTGAACATTTCTGACCCTCTATTTCCACATGTGGAAAAGTGGGGATGACAATGCTCTAGTTCTAACTTACAGGGCTGAGTGAGACTCAAATGAAGATGAAGGGCAGCAGTCAAGAATTTGAGCATTTTTGTTAGTGGTAATGGTGATATCAATGGTAACATTTTACTGATCATCCCTCAAATATTGTCTTTGTCAATCATGAGAGCTTGGCTATGCTACAAAAAGGGAAGATCCCATAAATTTGGCAGATACACCTAACCATAATCTGCATGAAGATCACTTACTTTTGCTCAAATTATTTATACTTTGAGACAGATGGGGGAGCTATATTTTATTTTTAAAATTCTCTTTAACAGAAGGGAATTTTTTAAAAAAAGAATTTTAACAGAAGATCAAAAGATGGTAATGTTCTTCCAAATTAAATTTAAAGATTTTGGGAAAATATCTCTATTTTCAAAACCTTCTTGGAATTACATTTGCGACTTCTACTGTATTTACCTTTTTAAATTCTCTGTGCATTTGTTGCATTTCTCATTATAAGGTAATTTCTTTGAAGGCATGGGTGATTTCACTTTTGTCTCTCCCCATCATTTTTTAATCTTTTTTCCCCCAATGATAAGTACAGTGTCTTAAAAGGTACTTTTTTCCCAATGACTGACCACTGAAAAAGAACTTTGTTGAGCAAATGAATGACTTAATGTCCCAACATTGCAAATCTATAGTCAAATATCTCTACTATTAGATATTTAATTTATTCTGGTAATTCAACAACTTCTCAAAATCTCAAAAGGATCTGTGATTTTGTCATTAGAGATATTCCCTCCAACAATGCAGGTTAGAACCATCTGGGCCTGGACATCCTGTGCTAATCTAGTCAATGATTTCTCATAAATTCATCATATGATATCCACCCAATGTACTGGGGAAGGGGCAACACCTTTTCACTTACTCAAAGATACCAATGGAATAAAAACTCAAATAAATGACTGCAACATAGTAATCAGCAAGTAAAAAGAGAAAATTTATCTATGTATACTTTATACCACCCCTGCAGCCCTGCCTAGATTATTCTATTGCTTTTGCCCTGCAACAATGTTGTCCTTGTCAACACTGCCAAGAACCAATTGCAATGTACTTCATAAATAACTGATAAATAAATGTAAGTGATGGACAATTAACTTCAGGAATCCATCCAAAACAAATTCTCCTTAATTCAAGGGTTCTTAGTCTGGGGTCTGTGAATGTAATTTCAATATTTTTGGAGGGGGAGAAGGCAGGGCAATGGGGGTTAAGTGACTTGCTCAAGTGTCTGAGGTCAGTTGAACTCAGGTCCTCCTGACTGTGCTCTACTCACTAATTTTAATATTTTGATATATCAGTATATTGTATTTAGTATATTTCAATGCAATTATTATTTTCTTTTTTTAATCTAATGTATTTTATGCATTTAAAACATTATTTATATGTGAATATATATGTGAAGGGGTTCATAGGCTTCAACAGTTTCCTAAAGATACCCATAATGTAGAAAAGGTCAAAAACCCCAACCCTAAATAAATGTCATAATCTGAGATATAAGCCAAATTCATTTTCTCCAGGAAGCCAATTTCATTAAAAATAATAGATAATAGTAGGATTAAGAGAATTCCAATTTTTTTTTTCCCAAATCGAGTTAACACCCTGCTGATTGTATTTAGCAACTATGGAAAAATACAATCCCTACAACCTGGAGGAAGAAATTTACATCAATTAAAATGGCAATATGAATAAAAGTATAAGTCATTGCTGCTAAATCTGTCTTGTTGATTCACACTAGAAAAACAGAATTCCCCAAGTTAGCTCTGCTTTGGATGAAAGGCATCAATCCTCAGTAAGGTGCAAGAAAAGGAAAAAAAGGGAGAGTAAGAGACACAAAGAGAGAAACAGAGACAAAGACAGAGAGACAGAGAGCAACATCATGATTCTGAGCAAAAGAAATCTAATCACAAGAAATACAATGCCTCCCTTTAACTCCAGAACAGGTTAAATCAATCTGATGTTATACAATGAAAGAACATTCAGCTTGTTCTTATGACAGCCCATATCTTCATAGGCCTCTGAACAATAGTAGCTCAGGCCAAGTGATATGCTGTAAAATAAAACAATGGAAAGCAAAGGAAACACAGTTCTCTGGGTGAAACTTTATCAGCTTGTCTCACTCATTTGAAGGGCAAGGAGACTGTACATGTAGGGGGTAAAAGAAGAAGAGTCAGAGGTTTGATAGAGTAGATGAAGTTAGAAAGGAACCTGTAAGCAACCACAATCAACAAAAGAAGATATGAAAAATGAGTTCATAATATATTTCTAGATTAAAATTCTTAACATTTCATGTTACAGGTTTCATGTATTCATCTTACAATGTGCAAGATGGTCTCAAATCCCATCTTCTTGGAGCTAAGTGATGAATGACACCAATGGCTTTAAACAACTTCAAGACTTAACCTTCAGCTGGCAACTGGCGAAAACACCATTTCTATATAGCTCATCCATTTCCCACGGAATGCATAGTATTTACAAGATACTTTATTTTTTCCCCCAGTAAGTTTGGAATTGACTCTGGGAAAATTCTCTGTGAAGAAATACAGCTATTCTCTCCTACTCATCGGAGATATTTTTCCCATTTATAAAGTTTCCTTTTCATAGATACCATAAATTATATTCACCACTGATTAATGTGAAGCAAGACTAATAATAAGAGCCAAAACTGAGAATTGAAAAAGAGGAGTGGTCCATCCTTCTGTGGGCTCTTCTGCTTTTTTCCACTAGTCTCTAGGTGAGAAAAAGTAGCAAAAATGGAGAGGGAAGGAGGGAGGAAGAGCAAGAGAATGAGAGCAAGAGAGCGAGAGAGAGAGAGAGAGAGAGAGAGAGAGAGAGAGACCCTTTGTATGCTTACTTAGTTCTGCCTGAGCAACCCTTGGCAGAAATAAATTCACCAGATTGGATTGGAACCAGGCAGGAAGAAAACTGCACATATCCAATATAACTGACCAGGAAGGACAAATACGAGCATTCTGTAAAGACTCAATCCTCTTTGGCCAATACCCACATTACAAAAATATAAAAGAAGTAATTTCCAGGGCAAGGAGAGGTCACTAGCAAGTGGGGTAGCAAGAAACCCTGTTTTAGGAAGTAACGCTTTAGCTAAGCCTTAAAGGCAGTCATGGATTCTTCAAGTTGTAGGTGCATAAAGAGATCATTCCATCTCTAGGTGACAGCCTGAGCTAAGAGCTGGAGGTGGGAGGTAAAAAGATATATGTGAGGAATAATCTCTTTATGAAACAGTGTGTGAGGCACAGCAATATGCAATAAGCCCAGAAAGTTATCCTGGAACCAGAATGTGGATTGCTTTAAAGGCCAAACAAATGGGTCTGTATTTTTATCCTAGAGTCTTCTGAAAGCCACTGAAAGGTCATGATCCAGAGAGGAAGATGACAGCATCTTTGCTTTAGTAGTATAATTTTGTATCTATGTAAGGAATCCATCTGAGAAGAGAGACACTGGAAAGAGAAACACCGATTAAGAGGTGATTGTTAGTTAGGTAAGAAGACAAGAGGACTTTGAATGAGGAGGTGATCAAACAAGTGGAGAAGAAGGACTGATGAAAAAGATGTTGTGTGGGTAGAATTAATGGGACATCTCATATTATCCAATATGATGTGTGAAGAAGAAGGAAGACATAAGGTTACCTCAGAGGTTATGAATGAAGCTGACTTAAAAGCTAGACAGAAATGGAAAAAATTAGCAATATTGGAGGGCTTGGGGACAGACAATTACATCTATTTAGGATATGTTGATTTTATGATGCTTACAATATATATATGGCTTGGGTTATGCTGTAGGCAGTTGGTAAGAGATAACTGGAGCTTTGGAAAGAGACTAGTGCTGTATATCTATATCTATGATATATATATATATATATATATATATATATATATATATATATATATATATATATCCAAAAGTCCCCTGAGTAAAGGTGATCATTGCATGGGTGAGTTTGATTAACTTGTATAACACAAACACACACTCAATGTTTTAATAGATTTCTACTGCTTTTGGTCCTTAGAGAGTAACTATCTCACATCAAGCTCTTCTCAAATCTCCAATACAAACTCTTAAAGTAATTTTAAGGTACTATACATGCACACATGAATATACACATCAAATATACACATATACATGTGCTATATTATATACACACGTTCATATATATTTCTTATTTTGGACTAAGATATTTTCTCTAAAATGTCTTTTATACAGATCTTTTTAGCACAACTAAATCCTATCAGATGAAAAGAATATCATCCATATTTTTACAAAGGAGATACTTCCAAAGACATATTTTACAAAGAAGGGTCAAGCACTGAGATAATATTTTTTATAGGCATTCACTAGATAAGTGACTTTGAAAAAGGTCAAAAATAGTCAAAAGTCAAAAAAATAGTCTAAGACATAAGCAAAGAAAGGATTTCATGGGCTATAATCACGTAGATGTCCATTGATCAATATGCACTTATTAAGTGTTCTTTCTCAAGTTATCTATGATATTTTTTTCTTACAAGTCTTAGGAAGTCATATGGAAGAATTGAAATGTTAATTGACTTGCTCAGGGTCACATAGTTAATAAGCATTAGAGGCAGAATTTGAACCTCTACCTTTCCTTACTCCAAACCCAATACATTGCCCTCTCTACTATACTACCTCTACAGTAAAAATATGATTAGGTGAACACACTTCATTTTACTACATTATCTTTGTATGGAAGGAGGAGTGAAAATGAACATATGCTGCCTTCTTGCACAACACTCTGGAGTGATTAAATGTAGATTTACTATAATATAGACAGGAAAAAAACAAAAGAAAACCTACCAATCTATCATTTGGACCTATATATACAGCAACTAGAATTGTACTACTGAAAAAAAGGGTTGTGTTTTTAACTTGGCCAGATTGCTAGTCATAGGAATCTGTTGAATGGCATTCTTATGAAAGACAAATACAGCTGGTAAGTGATTGTTCTCCACTTGTACAAATATCTTTATTTAAAATATTCCAATGACTTAGGGTAATTGTTCTTTATTTAGGATATTTCCTTCTAGGCAAAGTCGTCTTTGTAAGGTTTTTTTTTATGACTATCCATTTGTTCATTTCCATTAAAGGTAACTCACAACACTTTTTTATGATTTGCATGAGCAAAGAGCACAAGCTAAATAAGTACAAGCAAATAAGTGAACTCTGAATGAATCTAATTGAAATTGGAGTCACATTTGTATAATTAGCTATAATTTGGGGTGCAAATTGTACCTCTAAAATTCCACCCATTAAGGAAAATTTGGGGACAAAGTGGACACAATAATGTGCTATGAAGTACTTTGTCCATTTTTTTGTTAAGAGAATATACAGCAGTCCCTTCATATCTACTGTACTGAATGTTTTTTTCTCTTTATCAAGAGTCATCCAATCCTTTTCCCTTTCTCAAGACTATCTTAACAATAATGTGGACTAGAAGCTTGCCATGTGGTCATAAAGTAAGAAATAAAAGAAACACTGCATCAATTTCATGCCTAGGGGAGAATATGAATATGAATCAGGCTTTGATCAGCCCTGCAGCATATTGCTTATAAACTCTGAAGGGATTTTACCAAAAATAAAAATAGAAATAGAAATACTAAGCAGCAATCTTTAATTTATCATATTTTATAATTTATTTTTGGAAACATTTGTGAATACATATCATTTATATTCTCTACCAATTTTTTGTTTTCCAATCTTTTTAAACCATACAAATTTAGTATGACAATAAGGATATCTTTTAAGGATTTTAATATGGATACTCACATTTACAAGTTAATCTTGATAACTATGTATACTTACCCAAAACAAAGTGGAACGCTAAAGATACAATACAGATTATTCATATTGATTTTTTTAAATAATTAAGATTTTTTATTTTTAATTTACAACACTTAGTTCCACATAATTTTGAGTTCCAGATTTTCCTCCCCCTGGGCCCCTCCCTCCCCAAGATGGCATGGAATCCAATATATCTTCTACATATAACTTCACATTGAACCTACTTACACAATAGTCAAGTTGCAAAAAAGAATTATGACCAATGGAACGAATCATGACAAAGAAGAAACAAAACAAAACAAAACAAAAAACCAAACAAGGAAAACAGAAGAGAAAAAAAAGGGGAAAAAGTAGAGCATAGGGTTGCCTCAATCTGCATTCAGACTCCATAGTTCTCTCTCTGCATGTAGATTGCTCTCTCCATCACGAGTCCCCTGGCATTGTCCTTGCACCTTGTATTGCTGAGAAGAGTCAAGTCTATCAGGGTTAGTCATCACAGAAAATGTTCTCTTGGTTCTGCTCCTCTCACTCAGCATTATCTCATGTAGGTTTTTTCAGGTTATTATGAAGTCCATGTCTTCCCCATTTCTTATAGCACAATAGTATTCCATTACATTCATATACCATAACTTGTTCAGCCATTCCCAAATTGATGGGCATCCCCTTGATTTCCAATTCTTTGCTACTACAAAAAGAGCCACTATGAATATTTTTGTACACATGGGTCCTTTCCCACTTTTGTGATCTCCTTGGGATACAATCCTAGAAGTGGTATTGCTGGGTCAAAGGACAGGCACATTTTTATAGCCCTTTGAACATACTTCCAAATTGCTCTCAGAATGGCTGATCAGTTCAAAACTCCACCAGCAATGCAACAATGTTCCAATTTCCCCACATCCTCTCCAGCATTTATCATTTTCCTGTTTTGTCATTTTAGCCAATCTGACAAGAGAGATGTGGTACCTAAGAGTTGTTTTGATTTGCATTTCTCTAAATCAGTAGAGATTTTGAGCATTTTTTTCATATGCCTATAGATATATTTATTTCTTCCTCTGAAAACTGCCTGTTCATATCCTTTGACCACTTCTCAATTGGGGAATGACTTGTATTCCTATATATTTGGCTCAGTTCCCTGTATATTTTAGAAATGAGGCCTTTATCAGAGACACTGGTTGTAAAGATTTTCTCCCAATTTTCTGCTTCCCTCCTAATCTTTGTCGTGTTGGCTTTTTTTGTACAAAAACATTTCAATTTGGACTCTGGCTAGGGGCGTGTGGGGCGGTGTTGAGATTCCCGTGTCTCAGGGAGGTCAAGATTCCTGTCAGGCATGGCACATGGACATGGTCATGAAAAAATTGAATTCTCTGATTACAAACAGTGGAAGATAGAAGGAACACCAATACAGTGAGTCCAGGAGAGGTTGGCTAAGCAAGGTCTCAGGGATCCATGGGGCCGCAATGAAGCTTGGCAATATATGGATCGTTTTGGAAAACCTGCTACTTTGTGGGCTGCCCTGTCAAGAGGATTCAAATGGAGTTTTGGAGCATTTTTAGTAGCTGTTGGAGTAGAATATTTCCTAACTGCTCCAAAGAATGAGGAGGAACATGCTTCTGAACACTAAAGTTAAGACAAGGAGCAATCATAGCTAATTATTTAGAGTGAATGTTTGCTGTTCTATAGTTTGCTTACTTGCCATGTTAAAGATTGTTTCACTTGGTAAAAGAAAAAAAAACATTTCAATTTAACATAATCAAAATAATCCATTTTGAATTTTGTAATGCTCTCTATCTCTTGTTGGGTCACGAATTCTTTTCTTTTTCATAAATCTGATAGGTACACTATTCCTTGCTCTCCCAAATTGCTTATAGTTTCAGCCTTTATTCCTAAATCACGAACTCATTTTGACTTTATTTTGGTATATGATGTAGGATATTGGTCTACGCCCAGTTTCTGCCTTACCATTTTCCAATTTTCTCGGCAGTTTTTGTGAAATGGTGAATTCTTAGCCCAGAAGCTGGATTCTTTGGGTTTATCAAAGAGTAGATTGGTATAGTCATTGACTACTGTGTCTTGTGTAGCTATCATAATCCATTGATCCTCAACTCTGTTTCTTAGCCAGTAACAGGTAGTTTTGAGGATTGCAGCTCTAAAGTACAGTTTAATATCTGGTATGGCTAGCTACCTTCTTTAGTATTTCTTTTCATTAATTTACTAGATATTCTAGACCTCTTGTTTTTCCAGAAGTATTTTGTTATTATTTTATCCAGCTCCATAAAATAATTTTTTGGTGGTTCGATTTGTATGGCACTGAATAGATAAATTAATTTAGGTAAAATTGTCATTTTTATTACATTAGCTCAGCCTAACCATGAGCAACTGATATTTTTCCATTTATTTAGATCGGACTTTATTTGTGTGAAAAGTGTTTCATAATTATGTTCATGTAGGCCCTGGGTTTGTCTTGGCAAATAGACTCCCAAATATTTTATAGTGTCTAAGTAACTTTGAATGGAATTTCTCTTTCTATCTCTTGCTGTTAGGCTTTGTTAGTAATGTACAGGAATGCTGAGGACTTATGTGGGTTTATTTTATATCCTGCAACTTTGCTAAAGTTGTTTATTATTTCAAGTAGTTTTTTTTTACAAATATTCTCTAGGATTCTATAAGTAAATCATCATATCATCTGCAAGAAGTGATAATTTACTTTCTTCTTTACCTATTCTAATTCCTCCAGTTTCTTTTTCTTCTCTTATTGCTACAGCTAACATTTCTAGTACCAAATTGAATAGTAGGGGTGATGATGGACATCCTTGTTTCACCCTGGATCTTATTGGGAATACATCTATCTTGTCCCCATTACATATAATGCTTGCTGATGGCTTTAGTTAGATGCAATTTATAATTTTAAGGAAGGCTCCATTTATTCCTATGCTTTCTAGTGTTTTAATAGCAATGGGTGTTATATTTTGTCAAAGGCTTTTTCTGCATCTATTGAAATGATCATATGGTTTCTGCTAGTTTTGTTGTTGATACCATCAATTATGCTGATAGTTTTCCTAATATTGAACCAGCCTTGCACTCCTAGAATGAATCCTGGTCATACTGTATTATTCTCATGATAAGTTGTTGCAATCTTTTTGCTAATATTTTATTTAAAATTTTTACATCAATATTCATTAGGGAAATTGGTCTTTAATTTTCTTTCTCTGTTTTGATTCTTCCTGGTTTGGGTATTAGTGCCATATTTGTGTCAAAAAGAATTTGGTAGGACTCCTTCTTCACCTATTTTCCCAAATAGTCTATAAAGAATAGGAATTAAATGTTTTTAAATGTTTGATAAAACTCACAAGAAAAGCCATCTGGGCCTCGAGATTTTTCCCTAGGGAGTTCATTGATTGCTTGCTCAATTTCTTTTTCTGAGATGGGGTTATTTAGGAATTTTACTTCCTTTTCTGTTAACCTGGGCAATTTACATTTTTTTGTAGGTATTCATCTGTATCCTTAAGGTTGTCAAATTTGTGGGCATACAATTGGGCAAAATAATTCCTAATTATCATTTTAATTTCCTCTGCATGGGAGGTGAATTCACCCTTTTCATTTTTGATACTGATAATTTGATTTTCTTCTTTCTTTTTTTTAATCAAATTGACCAATGGTTTATTAATTTTATTGTTTTTTTTCATAAAACCAGTTCTTGGTTTTATTTATTAATTCAATAGTTTTCTTGATTTCAATTTTATTACTCTCTCTTTTGATTTTCAGTATTTCTAATTTGGTATTTAATAGGGGATTTTCAATATATTCTTTTTCTAGATTTTTCAGTTGCATGTCCAATTCATTGATCCCCTTTTTCCCTATTTTATTCATATAAGCACTTAGAGATATAAAACTTCCCCTAAGAACTGTTTTGGCTGCATCCCATAAGTATTGGCATGTTGTCTCATTATTGTCATTCTCTTGAATGAAATTATTAATAGTTTCTCTGATTTTTTCTGTGGCCCACTCATTCTTTAGGATTAGATTATTTAGTTTATAATTAATTTTTAGTTTGTTTTTCCATGGTTCTTTATTACAAATAATTTTTATTGCATTGTGATCTGAAAAGGGTGCTTTGACTACTTCTGCCTTTCTGCACTGGATTGTGAGGTTTTTATCCCCTAGGACATGGTCAATTTTTGAATACGTGCCATGTACTGCTGAGAAAAAAGTATATTCCTTTTCATCCCCATTCAATTTTCTCCAGAGGTCTATCATCTCTGCATTTCTAAAATTCTGTTCACCTCCTTAACTTCTTTCTTGTTTATTTTGAGGTTAAATTTATTAAGTTCAGAGAGGGGTGGTTGAGGTCTCCCATTATTATAGTTCTGCTGTCTATTTCTTCCTGTAACTTCCTTAACCTCTCCTCTAAAAATATGCATGCCATACCATTTGGTGCATATATGTTAAACAATGTTATTTCTTCCTTGTTTATGGTGCCTTTTAGCAGGATGTAGTGTGCTTCTCTATCTCTTTTATTTAGGTCTATCTTGGCTTTTGCTTTGTCTGAGATTAGAATTGCTACCCCTGCTTTTTTCTCTTTAGCTGAAGCACAATATATTCTACTCCAGCCTTTTACCTTTACCCTGTGTGTATCCCCCTGTTTCAAATGTGTTTCTTGTAAATAGCTTATTGTAGGTTTATGGTTTTTAATCCATTCTGCTATCTGCTTCTGTTTTATGGGAGAGTTCATCCTATTCACATTCACAGTTATGATTACTCTCTGTATCTTTTTCTCCATCCTATTTCCTGCCTGTTTATGCTTTTATTTCTCGCTTTCTCCTTCCACTCAACACAGTTTTGCTTTTGACCACAGACTTCCTCAGTTTACCTACCTTTTTGATTCCTCTCCCTTATCTTACCATTTTCCCCTTGCTATTTCTTCCCTCCCTTCTGACCACTCCCCTCCCTTTTTTCCCCTTTCCCCTCCTACTGCCTATAGGACAAGTTAGATTTCTATACTTATCAGGGTACCTTATTCCCGTCTTGAACCTAATCCAATGAGAGAAAAGGTCAAATACTGCTCATCTCCCTCCCTTCTTTCCCTCTACTACAGTATGTTTTTATGCTTCTTCATTTGATGTAATTTACCCTTTTCTACTATGCCCTTACCTCTTCTCCCAGAACCATTTCTTTTTATCTCTCAATTATATTTTTATCATTAAATCAGTTATTTTATACTGATATCCAGTCTATGAATATCCCTTTCAATTGTCATAATGAGTATACTACTCTCAAGGCTGACATACATATATATAAATATATGTATATATATATATATATATGTGCATATATATATGTGCATATATATATGTAAAACACATATAAAACAAAGTAATCCTATATAAGCATGTAATTAATTAACCTTATTGATTAACTAGGGGTTTTTACCCCCATTTACCTTTTTAAATCTCTCTTGAGTTTTGTATTCAGAGATCAAATTTTCCATTGAGCTCTGGCCTTTTCATCAGGAAGGTCTGGAATTCTCTTATTTCATTGAATGTCCATCTCCTCGCCTGTAAAATTATGCTCATTTTGCTGGGTAGTTGATCCTTGGTTGTAGTCCAAGGTCCTTTCCCTTTCAGAATATCATATTCCAATTTCTCCCATCAATTAATGTAGAAGTTGAAAGATCCTGTGTGATCCTGACTCTAGTTCTGTGATATTTGAATTGTTTCTTTCTAGCTGCTTGCAGTATTTTCTCCTTGACCTGGTAGTTCTGGAATTTGGCTATAATATTTCTTGGAGTTTTCAATTCAGGATCCTTTTCAGGGTGGGATCTATGTATTCTTTCTATGACAATTTTACCCTCTGGTTCTAGGACCTCCAGGCAATTTTCCTTAAGGATTTCATGGAAGATACTGTCCAGGCTCTTTTTTCATCATAGCTTTCAGGTAGACCAATAATTCTTAGATTGTCTCTCCTGGATCTATCTTCCAGGTCAGTTGTATTTCCAATCAGATATTTCATGTTTTCATCTATTTTTTCATTTTTTAGATTTTATTTGACTGATTCTTGATGTCTCATAGAGCCATTAGCTTCTACTTGCCCAGTTCTAATTTTTATGTTTTATTTTCTTCCTTTATCTCCTCTATCTCCTTTTCCATTTGTTTGATTTTACTTTTCATTGAGACATTTTCTCCATTTATATTCTGATTTTCCTTAACCATTTCACCAATTTTGCCTTTTAAAGATTTGTTTTCCTCATTGAATTTTTTTCCATTTTTTCTTTTTACCTCCCTAATTTGATTTTTGAAGTCCTCCTTGATTTCTTCCAGGAGTGCTTTTTGGTCTGGAGACCAGTTCACTTTCCCTTTTGAGGTTTCAGATGTGGGTATAGTGTCATTACTGTCCTCCTCTGAATTGGTATTTTGATCTTCCCTGTCTCCATAATATGAATCAATCATCTTTGAAGGCTTCTTGCTATTCTTTTTCATGGTATTTTTTCCTCCTGGTTTCTGTAGTGGATTTCTGCTTCTGGGGCTCAGAGGGCTCTCTCCCAAGTTTCTTGTGTTGGGATCTAGCTTTATGTTCTATGGCCTCTGGTTTCATGAGGTATGGGGGAGGGGTGGTCTGGCTGCTGGGAGTCTCTTCTTCCCCAGGACTGTTCTACAGAATGGGTGGTCTCAGCTCATGTCTGTGTTGGTATCTGCCACTTCCCCTGGCTGTTCAAAGCCAAGTCTGGGGTCCTGGCATTGATGTTAGTTAGCTCCACCCCCTGGGGCTTAGTTACTCTCATTGTTCTGCTGAGATGAGGGCTGCTGGGACATCTTTCTTCCTGCACTAGTCTCCTTCCACCACCACAATAAGGGCCCTCTCCCCCACTTCTCTTCCTACTGAATCCAACCTTCTGTCTCCTCTATTTCTCCTGAGGTATTATTCTTTTGGTTTATTCAAGGGAGCGACACGAGCCCTTTTACCTGCACCTCATGGCTCCCAGAAGTTCAGGAAGGTGAGTTTCAAACCATTAGACTGTGGGTTGGAGGCCTCTGGTGCTAGCTGCTCCCACGGGCTGCAGGCTTTGCACTCTGACAGACTGCCATCCTGGGCTGAGAGGCCTGGACTTTGATCGGCCATAGCAGTAGCCATTACTTCTGCCCTGGGCCTGCTCCTGCTCTGGCATTTTGCACACCCAGCGACCTCCCAGAGTGACAGGCTGGCTGGATTTCTCTGCTGTTCATGACTGATTTGTTCTGCTGCCCTTGCATTTTCCCAGGCTTGGAGGCCTCTGGGCTGGTTGCTCCAGGAGCCGCAGTCTCTGCGCTGGGACAGACTCCCCAGGTTATTCATATTGAGAGGATGGGGACTAACCTTCTTCCTTTAAGGGAACAAGAGTTTATAGATTATGGATTATGCAGATTAAAGGATATACAAAGTATATTCACTGGATAAAAATAAATTCCAAAAAACATTTGCTAAGTGACTAGTGTTAAGGGAGATTCAAAGATAAACAAGATGTAGTCTCTGTCATCAGAGTACCTTGATTCTTGTAGGAGAGACAAATATATACCCAAATAGGTATAATAATGACTCTTATAATTACTGATGAGGACAATGTGAATCAGCAGTGTGGTGGTAGCTAAAAGAAACTAATGTGAATTATTTTTAGCTTCATTGAGAAGCAGAGCTTTCAGGAATACATACTGACCAGACAGTCCTTTTTCCTGTCCTCATCACACCACTTGAGGAGTATTGTATTTAATACTGTGGGTTACAGTTTTAACAAGGACATTGAAAAGGAACAAGAGGTGGTCAAGTATTTGTTAAAAGAAGTAGTGATATTTAGCGTAAAGAAGACTCAGAGAAATGGGATTACTATCTTTCAATATTTGAAGGGCTATCAGATGAAAAACAGATAAAACATATTTTTTGATCAGAAAAGACAACCAGGAGCAATTGGCCAAAGTTTCAAGGAGGCAAATATAGTCATAACCTATTGGACTGATAAACAAAACTAGAAGCATACTCTTGCAAAACGTGAACAATACTGATGAAATTATGGCTAAACCGATTCAAAAGTAAGTAAGAGAAAAAACTAATTAACAAAATAAACAAAGGAACAAAATGAAAGCAAAACAGGGCAAAAATGCACAGTTATATACAAACAGAGCCGAAAAATGATAAGATAGAGGATATGTACAAAAATATAAATTACTCAAAATAACCATACACAAAGCAGAGAAAGTAACTGTCGACTTGTCATTCTTGGATCTCTACACATGACCAAGGCATCCCTTCTAACCATAGATTTCTTTGGTTCTTGATGACACCTTTTACTCCTGTTTTTCAGAATTCTTAATTTGTTATATGTTGCAGCCTGATCATGCTGACCACTTACTTTGACATTGCCCTCTGTGTGATATTAACTTTAAATTCTTCAGAAACAGTTTTATTTCATGTCTTACCACCATATAGAAATAGAGGTAGAACGTTAGTATTGCTTTAATGTGAAACATGACACATCACTACAAGGCTTGGCCCATACTGGTAAATTTTAATTTACTATAGTACCTCATCAAACAAATGAAAATAGCCATAGTAAAGGTGCGTCTATCTCTGTCTGCCATTTGCTCTGACTCTGTAACTGTCTTAACTTTTCTCTCTCTTTCCATCTCTCTGTCTCTATCCGTGTGTGTGTGTGTGTGTGTGTGTGTGTGTGTGTGTGTGTGTACGCATGAGAGAGAGAGAGAGAGAGAGAGAGAGAGAGAGAGAGAGAGAGAGAGAGAAAACTAAATCCAACTACTTTCTACAGCTATCGCTAAGGAGAAATATTTTATCCAAAGGACAGAGCTAATCACAAAATATAAAAATAAATTAAATAACTTTGATTAAATGAAGTTGAAAAGCTTTGGCACAAAAAAAATCAATTCATCTGATATGAATAAAAATTATCAAAAGGTTTTCAAACTAAGAGCTGCACAAAATGTTTTTTTTTTCTCAAATCATTGATAATAATAGAAATGCAAAATGAATCAACTCTGAGGCTTTACAACATACCCATAAATTGGCAAAGATGAAAAAAAAAATGAAGATGGTTGATGTCAGGGTGGTTGTGGAAAGACAGGCTCCATTGTCAATGGGCCTGTGAATTTGTCAAAACCTTTTGGAAGCAATTGTGAATTATGCTAAAAAAAAAGGCAAAAATGTTCATGTCCTTTGACATCATTACTAGGTATATGCCTAAAGGGATCAATGCAAAAAAGTTTCATTTATTCCTATATATGTGTAAATATTTATAGCAATGCTTTCTAAAATAAGAGTCAGTAAGTTGCTAAACTCAGAATAATACAGAAATATAATGGAATACAATTGTGCCATAAGAAATGATAATTATAAAGATGACAGAGAAGTAAAAGAATGTATCTATGAATTGGTAGAAAAAAGAAAACAAAATGCAGGATAGTGACAGCTGTGTAAGTGGATACAACAGCAACAAAAATTGAAATGAAACCTTCCTGTACAATTCATCCTCTATAAACTTGCCAAAGTGATTTTCTTAGAGTCTAAGTCTGACCATGTTTTATAGCATGCTACAACCCCACCCCCTTCTGTTACAAAGTACAGTCATTTGTATAGAGTAAACACCTAATAAATGATTTCTTTTATTTCTATTGTTACCTCTTTAAAAGAATTTTATGGTTTTCCCATATTCATAGGATATACTATGTTGTTTTATTTTACGGCAATAGTTTAGTTTGCTTAGCCAAATGAGATGCTTGTGCTCTAGTCAATACACAATAACTCCAGTTGGGATACTGTTCTTCTTCATGAAGAGTGTACATTTAAAGAGAGTTTGCTAAACAGTGTAATTTGCAAAACTTCTTTTGCCTTCTCAAATCTTCATGAAAGATACTATTGTTTTACATGTAGATTATTCTCATAAAGATTTTGCAGAGATTGGAAAACAGGAATGTGGATAGGGAGTTTATTAGTAGTTTCTTAATTTTATAACTATTAATAAAAATAATGACATTTTATAATTTCCCAAAGTTATCTGGAATTCTCTCCTCTTTCATATCCCTTAAGAATCATCTACCATTGTGGTATCTGCAGTATGGACCTCTTATCTTTCTACTTGTTCTAGTCTAACTGTTCTTCTAACATCTTTTCTTTAGTACTATTTTGACTTCATCATGCTATATTTTAGGGACTATTGTTAGAGTCTAAATATGATGTTTTCACTGTCGTTGAAGGAGAAAAGAATGATGAAAAATTCTATACAGATGAAGTCAATTTTAGGATTCATAGTTCTATCAGTTTCTTTCTTAAATGCCCTCATATCTTGGCTTCATTGTATCTCTCATTGATTCATTCAAACTTGTATTTTTCTCCTCTATTGCTTCTCCCTGTTTTATTAGCTAATTTTGTCATACATTTTTTCTTGTCATACTATTATGTAACATTTTAAAGTTAATTTATATGCAAAGTATTTGTCACCTTTGGCTGCCATCTTTCTCTTTGACAAAGAAGTCAAACTGGCTGAGTTGGATTCTAAATTACTTTAGTTTTATCACTGACAGTTGATTTAGATCACAATTTTTTTTTACAAATATGTTATATATTCTGTGTCAGCATTGGTTTTTAAATCTGCTTCTATTTTTTCAATGCAAAAGCTTCCATATAAATGCTTCCACATAAATGTCAGGTAAGAGTAACTTTAATTGATTACCTTATGAAGTCAACTTTTTATTCTTCTAAATTTGCTTTAGCCAATTAAGTTAGCTATCTGACTGCCCATCAATAGCTAATTTAGAAATGACTCCCGTATTTACAACTATAAGTAGTCCTGTTTAATGCAAATAATGTATCCCCTGACATAGGTCACACAATTTAAATTTGCACTGCATATTTCCATTGCGCTGGAACCAATGACTATATTTACATAATTAAAATTTTGAATAGTGTAAATTCAAATAGAAGTTTCATTATTTGCACTAATTGGTACCTAGTTTTAATAAAATTCATTATATTTTAATAAATAGGAAATTATCTTTATTATCCTATTTGGTGTTCTTCATTTGCAGGCTTCCCTAATCCTTCAAAAAATACATAGTCATAGCATACATAAATATATATGCATAAAATTTTTCCATAAAATCAGCAAGACTTGGATTTCTCTTATATCTTTTGCACCATGTTTTCCAACATGCTTCTCTAAGTCCATCCTTACACTGAAATTACCAAATATCAAATGATATGTTGAATTGATCTAGAAGATCTTAGACCATTCTTTGCAGAATTGCCTCCTTATCATTTGAAATAGTATTGATACATAGGTTGTAGTGATGTCATTGGTTGTCTTACTAAAAATGTTTCATGTACTATCCATTCCATTCTGTTCTCAAGAAGAACTGGAAGATTGAAATGATTCAGTTCCTCCAATAGCATATCCACTCAGTCATCGAAGAAGGATATCATATATAGCTAAAGTCTATGTCCATAAATAATTTGAAATCTGTATAATCATTAGTAGCCTTTCTACCTTTCTATTATTTTGTCATGCCTGTGAAAGAAGACAACCTCACAGAACAGGAGGTCATTTTGCATTTTTTTTCATGTCCCATGGGCCAAAATCTGAGGAAATATCAAGCCTTTATAATGAGCCTTGCAATCATAAGCTAAACTAGACTTCAAAAATGAGATACACTTTTTGATAGGACTTTATTCAACTGTTTCATAGCTTCACAGATTTAGAGAGAAAAAAGGACTTTAGCACCTACCTACTCTAATCCCCTTATTTTGCGGATGAGGAAACTAAAGCTAAAGAGGTTAAATAACTCCCCTGAAGGTCACAAAGTTATTAGGTGGCAATACTATATTTGAATCCAGGTCTATTGATTCCAAACTGACCTCTGAGAATTCATGTTTATGATAACCTATTTATAAATTTCACCACTTAGCATAATGCCTGGCACATAGTACTAATTTAATAAGTATTTATTAACTAATTGGTGTGAATAACTTTAGGAAAACAGAAGAATCATGACAAGGTATCAACGATGTTACTTGTAGCTACTGTGGTTTTGTAAGGCCAGCAACACTAGCACACAGGAAGTCTGCTAGTACAGATTCTTTGATCTGCTTTTCTAAGGAAAGTAACTTTAAGGGGTTTACAATCTCACTTTAATTAAACATA
The DNA here is from genome assembly GCF_011100635.1 of Trichosurus vulpecula. Taxonomy (NCBI): domain Eukaryota; kingdom Metazoa; phylum Chordata; class Mammalia; order Diprotodontia; family Phalangeridae; genus Trichosurus; species Trichosurus vulpecula. Next base: position 75,900,807 of record NC_050577.1, on the reverse strand, counting down.
GATACATCATCCACATAGTTCAGGGGAAAAAGTCAGCACCCTGCACTTCAGAGAAAACACAGAAGTTCCAAGCAGAAATTGTATAAACAGAGCAAATAACACAAAATCATCAGACAGAGCTTCTGTCTGTCCATAGCAATACGTACATAAATAGTTACCAGAGAGAGAAGCACCAACATCTGGGTTTTCAAAGCTGGAGGCACTCTTTAATGGGTACTCAGAGTCTTGTCTGGCCAAATCATATGAACACTCATCCAATGAGTGAGCCTGCAAAGCAAAATGCTAACCTCAGAGTATATGCACACTTCTTCGGGGTCAGCCCACAGAGAGCATCACAACGATGTGATTCAAACTCATGTGGCTTAGGCTTTCTTGTGACTCAAGCAGGCTATCAAAGACTCTCAATTAATCAAAGATTCTTGATTCAAACAAAGGGAAGTCTCAGTCAAAGGCACTTGATTACTTTAGTGCTGAGAAGAACTAGAACACCAAAAGAAAAAAGAGCAAAACAAGAAGTCACACTTTACTTGCCATTACAGGTAGGACTTCAATTCACTTTAAAGACATACATAAAACCTCAGTATCTAGAATAATAAAACGTGTAAATTTATAAACATTTTAGGGGTAATTATGCTGATTCTTTTTCAAAAAACTTCATAAAAGTCACAACTGCTATAAACACCAATTCTTAATGAGTTAGGAAATGTACAAATATTAATAAGGCAAATGAAAAAAATAGTGATGCTATTCCATAGATTGTGATGTTGAGGTACCTATAGTTGTCTAGAACATACGTCTAACAATATTAAAGTTGGGTTTTCTGAGTGAATTATTTTACTTCCCTGTTCTGTAATAACAGATGAAGCTGGTTTCAATAAGAGATTAAAACTTCAATCCTAGATGGATGACAATCTTACCAATATGTGTTTTGACCAGAAGGGATATAATAACAATGAAAATCTGTGACAAGATCCAACCAATGGAGACTTACTATTGAAAAAACAACTCCAAGTACATAATCTATTGTTGGTGGGTCACTGGTATGATCTGCATGTAGGAAGGACAGAATTAGTTATTTACTAAAACTATGTTCCCTCCGTAATAAATCTTTCAACACAATAACTATGTGGGCTTGTATGATTTATTAATTGTCAAATTCCCCGCTGTGACCCGTCAAATTGAAGGAAATACTATCCTGCAAAGCCAGGGAATTTATTCTGGAGGACACTAAAGGCAATTCCCATGCTTGCAAGAATGGGGCTGTGCTCTTCTAATTAATAAATGCCTTTCTATGCAAAATAATGTGGGGGAAAGTTTGCATCAGATTAGCTGAGTTGCTTCAAAATCAGGTTTATCTACTTGTGCCTAAGGATTATGAAGAAGAGAGCGTGTGATCATTTCAAAACTAAATTGCTGCAACAAAGGCATCTCTTTCTTTGAAGGATCAGAAATGACTTGAAAATATTCATTATGCAAACTTACAAACATCTCTCCATATGAGGATTAGCCTCTGGATTTGTTCATATGCTCAGATGGCTGCAAAGGATCTTAGAGATGATCTAGCCTAGTTTTGCCCTCACTTTATGAGTAAAGCACTAAAGCCAAGAGAGGGGAAATATTTTGCCCAGCACCATGCAGCTAGTCAGTTTCAAGACTGGAATAGCTATCCAGCTAATCAAATGAAATTATCAAGATACAGTTTCAAAAGTCTATCTATAAGTCTCCTGGGTCTTTCAACCAGCAGATCCCTCAAAAGAGAGGATCACCTTCCGCACCCTCAGATAAACACAACAATAACTCTCTCTGTACAAGGGGTCATTTTTAGGCCTGTCATTTCTTATGGAGAATTAATTTCTATGGAGAAAAGAAAAAAAAAAGAACGAGCTTAAGATGAGGAGACATGGTGGAAGATAGCAGATCTAGAGTGTATGGGTGGAAAAGAAACATTTAGAAGATAGTAGGGTTTGGAAGTTGGGATTCTACTTCAAGATTTCCTTCCAGTTCAAACTGAGACCATGTAAATTTGTGGAGGGTTCAGGCATTGCAGAAAAATTGGATTTGGTCAATGTTCCACACAATGGTGAAAAGTCTGGAGTTCCATTTTACACTGTAAATCTAAGATTCTAACTCTCAGACATGGGGAGAGGGTTTAGGAAGGTTGGAAGTGCCTATATTAGAGAAATATAAATTCCTAAGAATCTCACTCAGATTTATTTTTTTCCTCACAATTTTTTTTTTTTTGTGGACTGACTGAAGGTACTTTTCTAGCTCCTAAAGAGAGGAACCCTTGATGCCTGTCACAAAGGTGGGTACTGCTCAATATAATGACTATGGAGAATGGAATCAGTCTATGGTAGATTCCCATCATGCAGTATTAGGTCCTCCCTCTCTGATTTTTTTCCCTCCGAGGCCAAATATTATTTGGTAAAAGAAGTTTAAGATTTGGAAGTCATGTTGCATAGTAAGGTGGGCTTAGTTAAAAAGCACAGCTTAAATCTGTTGAACCTCAGTTTACTAAACTGTTAAATGTAAATAATAATACTTGCACTTCTTGCCTCATAGGCTTAACATGAGGAAAAGGCTTTGGAAGACTTAAAGTTTTATATAAATGGGAGTTATTTATGGATAAAGCACATGCTATGTAGTCATAATAGTGCATAAACAGGAAGCATTAGACAAATTCTATACATTCAAATAATGCTTCTTATTGTCCTTTAACAGAATTATGTGGTTTACTCCTTTCAGGAATTTTATATGGTATCTTGCTGACTTTTTCACTTATTTTCATTCTAAATTTCCCTTTAAATGTTTTTTTTATTGGCAACACTTTGAATAAGTGAATACACATATAGTAAGAGACTTTATTTCCAAAGACTTTAAAAATCCCCCTTCCATTCAAAACTATGAATTTGTGTAATTAGAGAAAACAATTATAAAGGGCATATGAGATCACCCAATAAATCTTGCTTCAGAACAATCATCTGTGATTCATACAGTCTTCTTTGCCTACCTCCCTGGCAGTTTCCCCACAATGAATCTTTGAGTTTTAAGCCATATGTTTTACAAAAGATTGAGCAAATCTTATTTGAAGTTTTGAAAGGACAAATTTTAAAGCCAATAATGTGACTCCATTCTTTTGTAAACTGTAGGATCATTAAGCACAAAGCAAAAATATGCTAGTTTGCACTGAAGACCAATTCTATTTGTACAGGTGTAATGTTTTTCATCACACAATCAAACACCAAGCAGTCAGTGTTATGCAAGTACAATAAGACAAAAGATGTAGCTATTTCAAACCCAAGGGAATGGGGTTTATATTCATTTAAAAAGAAGAATTTTCAAAAGGATAGTTCAGAGCCATTTAATCCTGATATCAGCAATGTAGAGTGGAAATGGATTTAAATGTAAAATGGACCTTCATTTACTGAACTCAAGACCATTCTCTCTCATACTCTCTCCTCTTCTGAAAATCCCTATTACTTTCAAGAGTACTACTATCTAATCAATCATATAGGCTAACAACCTTGGGTTTATCTTCAACTGCACACTTTTTTCATCCTGCAAATCCCATCCATTGTCAAACTTTGTTGTTTCTAACTTCATAATATCCCTTGCACACATTCTCTTCTCTCTGGTCACACAACTATAACCCTAGGTTACAATTCTCTTTGTTTCTCACCTGGATTACACTAACACCCTCTAATTGGCCTTCCTGCTTCTAGTCTCTCTCCAATCAGGTTCATCTTCCACTCAGCTACCAAGGTGATATTTCTAAAGTGCAAGTCACTGCCACCCTCCAGTCAATGAACTCCAGTGGCCCTGTATTACTTCCAGGATCAAATAGAAACTATTTTGTTTGGCATTTAAAGCACATTGTAATCTGACACTTTCATACCTTTCCAATCTTACATTTCACTTCCCTCTATGCACTACCATTTAACTATATTTCCTGTGTGCCATTTGGCACATGACATTTTATCTTCTCTCTCAATGCCTTTTCCCTGGCTCTTCTCCATGCCTAGAATGCTCTGTTCTCTCACATCTAATTCTTGGTTTACTTCATTTACGATGGTAACTCCATGGGGATATAAATGCCATTATTAAAAATCAGGAGATATGAGTATCTACATTTGATTAACCAAAACCCTTCATCACCCTGCTAAAATAGAAACTAAGAAGGAAAAATGAGGAAAAAGAATTTACTAGTCCAAAGAAGTGGGTTTCTAAGCAAAACACACACACACACACACACACACAGAGACACACACACACACTCCCCAATATGTGCATGTGTATAAATGACAAGACTTGACAAAAGTGATTTATTCCTATGGGAAGTCAGTTTTCTAGGTCTTTGATTTTTCTCCCCCTTTTGAGAAAAGACAGGACGAAGAACAACAACATAGAGGTCTTCTCTGTTGTTCTTTAGAAGTTAAAGAAGAGATTTGTAATGTTTAATAAAATGCCAACTAGGTAAGCTAAGATGATTTTTTTCCCATTTCTGAGCTTTGCAGCTCCTAATGAAAGACATCAGAAGGGTAGAGCTGATTGTGTTTTCTATTGTGTATAGTGAAAGCAATGAACAATATCCACATCAGGAGAAAAGCAGAGGATGGATCTCACCAGGAGTCCCAATAAGTGAGAGGATTAATTTCTCTAAATATGGCTTTAATTGAATTGTGAGGTATTTGAAAATAATCAGTTGGTGAAATTTGTGTTTGTGTATTTGTTCATACAGAAAGGAGACTTAAACCTCAGAATTTCTGTTTTGATGGGATAATGTCAAACAAGTTTCACATATGCTGATTTGGAAACAATGACTGAGGCTAGCTAGAATAATTAAATCCATTGCTTTTTGTGAGCAACTTAAATGTAAGATGGAAATGCAGAAAAATCTTGTTTGTTCAACATTATATAAACCAGCCTTTCTGTCCACCTAACAGTACAATGATTAATTATTTTTCTCCTTGAACTTCCAAATGTATCAAAGCATTCTGCCATGCCTCCTGAATCACCAAAGGGGAAATATTATATATGTGTGTGTGTATGTGTGTGTGTGTATAAACATATATACACACATATATGTGTATGTGTGTATGTGTATGTGTGTAGGAGTATGTATATGTATGTTTCAATTGAGTTTCAGAGTAAGATGCCTTTTCTTGTTTTCTAATTCAATGGAAATTGGTGAATATGATAATTTGGGATTTCCCTGAATATTTGTTTAACTAAAACAACTCATTTCCCTAGCCATGTCAGATGATAGACAGTTGACTATATTTAGGTTGATTCCAATAAGGAAATAAATAATTGGCAAAAAAAAAATTCATACCAAAGGAAGGCTGAGTTGACATGCAACAATTTCTCACCCTAAATATTCAAAGATTCTTGAAATGCTGCCATGCTTTACACAGTTATTTATTGCTAAATTGAACTCTGGAAACAGATTCCTTCACAAATCATATTTGCTCCAAAGTTTTCCTTAAAAAAGACACTTACAAATATATTATTTTATCTCCATCCCCAAGGTAGGAGGATTCAATTCTAATTTCTTTATAGGTATTTTTAAATATTGCTATTTTTAAAAAAATTGTCAAGCCTTTGTTCTCCGACTACATACCATTCACTGAAAGAAAGAAAGAGATGAATTAGGGAAGAAGAAAAGACAGGGAGGAAGGAATGAAAGAAGGAAGGAAAAAAGGGAGAGAGGAAAGGAGGGAAGGAACAGAGGGAGGATATTAAGAAACTTTATTCAGTGTCATAACTAATTAATGATAAATGTGGAATCAAAATCCAGGGCTCCTGACTCTTACTTAGTCTAGTTTCACTATACCTAAATAGATCTAAATCACTTTCTACTTTTTCTTTATTATATAATCTTTAGATGTATCCCACACCATACGGTTAAAATAAAATTTATTATAACAATAATATGTATTTGTCACATGTATACCATTAAAAATAATTGTTATTTCTTTCTTTTCCTCTCCTCTATGTGTGTGTGTGTGTTTGTAATTATCTAACATTTCTTTTCGATCATTTTCGGTTCCTTAGTCAGTCAACTGGCACCTAGTAAGGGACTTACAGGCATTGTGCACTGGGCTTACAAATAAAGGCAAAAGACACTTCCACATCTCAATGAGCTCACAGTTTAAAGAGGCAGACAAAAACAGGGTACATGCACCCATGCATATAGCAAATTATGTAGCATATATGTATATGTGTGTATATATGTATGTGTGCATACACAATTGTGTATGTATGAGTATGTATACATATATTTCTGTATACACATAAATACATATTTACATACACACAGATAGATTTCCCTCTGTTGACTTTGTCTGTGCACATACATATACATACATATATATGTATATATATATATATACTTACATATGTACATAATTACTCATATGTATATATGTCTATCATAGGTTTTGTTAACAACAAATATTATTGAGTATTCAGCTTTTATGATATTTTGTCTATAAGGGATCCCTTTCCACTAAAAACCTCCCTTGTTAATCCTACATATTCCTCCCCTTCCAACATAATCCCTGAACCGATACATCTGCTCAGTACTTAGGTCATCATTCCTGATAACCAACATTTATTTAGTCCTTCTTACATTTTAGATCATGGAGTTACAAAGCCCCATCCCTCAAATAGTTATAATAGTAATAGTTGAGTTTAAGATGATAGATAGCATTTATATAGTGCTTTAAGGTTTGCAAATATTATCTCTTTTCTATTCTCACAACGGTCCTGGGAGAAAGGTGATATTATTATACTTATTTTACAGATAAAGAAGCTGAGATAGAAGTTAAATGACTTGTCCAGGGTCACAGAGCTAGTAAGTATCTGTGACTGGATTTGAACTTATGGTTTTCTGACACCAAGAAATGTTTTACCTGGAGTATTACCCATTCGGAAATATGAAGAGACTGTATAGTCTTATAGAGAAGACAGATAACAAAATTTGATAGCATATGCTAAATTCCTAGGGTTGAATTTACTAGAGTTGAATGTTGTGGTGCATTAGAAAGAAAAAAATGAACACAGCCAAAGGCTTTAGTCTACTCAATGAAGCAGAAGTTTGTGTTTTTTCTTTCCTGGAATTCCTTTGCTTTCTAGATAATCCAGTGAATGTTGGCAATTTGGTCTCTTGTTCCTCTCCCTCTTTGAAAACTAGCCTGTTCTGGTAATTCTAGGCTCACATATTGCTAAAGCATAGCTTGCAGAATCTTTTTTTTGTTTGTTTGTTTTTTTTTCAAATGAACAAGTATTTATTAAGCACCTACTATGTGCCAGGTATGTTAGGCATAGGAAGAAAGACCAAAACAGTCTCTGATCTCAAGAAGCTTATAAACTAACGGGGAGACAACATGTGATACACAAACAAAATGTATACAGGATAGTTTGGAACTAATCTCAAAGGCAGCGAACTAAGATTAAGATTCTGAGAGGCTTCTTGTAGAGATGAGATTTTTTTTTTTAAAGTATAAATTAAATTTAGTATTTATTTATTTTTTTTTAATTAATGCAATTTATTTATTTAACAAATTTGGTTTTCAGCATTGATTTTCACAACAGTTTGAATTACAAATTTTCTCCCCATTTCTGCCCTCCCCCCCCCACTCCAAGATGGCGTATATTCTGGTTACCCTGTTCCCCAGTCAGCCCTCCCCTCTATCACCCCCCTCCCCTCTCATCCCCTTTTCCCTTCCTTTCTTGTAGGGCAAGATAAATTTCTACGCCCCATTGCCTGTGTATCTTATTTTTTAGTTGCATACAAAAAGTTTTTTTTGTTTTTGAACATCTGATTTTAAAACCTTGAGTTCCAAATTCCCTTCCCTCTTCCCTTCCCACCCACCCTCCCTAAGAAGTTGAGCAATTCAACCTAGGCCCCCCCATGTATTATTATGTATAACCCTTCCACAAGATTCATGTTGTGAAAGGCTAACTACATTTTGCTCCTTCCCAACCCATCCCGCTTTATTGAATTTTCTTCCTTGACCCTGTCCCCTTTCCAAAGTGTTTGTTTTGATTACCTCCACCCCCATCTGCCCTCCCCTCCCTCATCCCCCTGCCTTTTATTTTTTTTTTTATCTTCCTCCCTCTTCTTTCCTGTGGGGTAAGATACCCAACTGAGTATGTATGGTATTCCCCCTCAGGCCACATCTGATGAGAGCAAGGTTTCCTCATTCCCCCCTCACCTGCCCACTCCCCTCCTCTCCTAGAACTGCTTCCTCTTGCCACCTTTATGGGAGATAATCCACCCCATTCTATCTCTCCCTATATCCCTCTCTCAGTAAGTTACTCTCTCATCCCTTAATTTCTTTTTATTTCTTTTAGCTATCTTCCCTTCATCCTCAACTCACCCTGTGTCTGCTCTCTTTCTTTTACATATATATATATATATATATACACATACATACACATACATACATATACACATAGATACATGCATACATACACATTCACTTATATATATACATAAACATATATATATGCATATATATATATGCATATTCCCTTCAACTACCCTAATACTGAGGTCTCATGAATCATACTCATCATCTTTCCATGTAGGAATGTAAACAAAACAGTTCAACTTTAGTAAGTCCCTTGCAATTTCCGTTTCTTGATTACCTTTTCATGCTTCTCTTGATTCTTGTGTTTGAAAGTCAAATTTTCTATTCAGTTCTGGTCTTTTCACTGAGAAAGCTTGAAAGTCCTCCATTTTATTGAAAGTCCATATTTTGCCTTGGAACATGATATTCAGTTTTGCTGGGTAGGTGATTCTAGGTTTTAATCCTAGCTCCATTGACCTCCGGAATATCGCATTCCAAGCCCTTCGATCTCTTAATGTAGAAGCTGCCAGGTCTTGGGTTATTCTGATTGGGTTTCCACAATATTCAAATTGTTTCTTTCTGGCTGCTTGCAGTATTTTCTCCTTGATCTGGGAGCTCTGGAATTTGGCAACAATATTCCTAGGAGATTTCTTTTTGGGATCTATTTGCGGAGGCGATCGATGGATTCTTTCAATTTCTATTTTGCCCTGTGGCTCTAGAATATCAGGGCAGTTCTCCTTGATAATTTCCTGAAAGATGGTATCTAGGCTCTTTTTTTGATCATGGCTTTCAGGTAGTCCAATAATTTTTAAATTATCTCTCCTGGATCTATTTTCCAGGTCAGTGGTTTTTCCAAGGAGATATTTCACATTGTCTTCCATTTTTTCATTCCTCTGGTTCTGTTTTATAATATCCTGATTTCTCATAAAGTCACTAGCTTCCACTTGCTCCAATCTAATTTTTAAAGTAGTATTTTCTTCAGTGGTCTTTTGGACCTCCTTTTCCATTTGGCTAATTCTGCCTTTCAAGGAATTCTTCTCCTCATTGGCTTTTTGGAGCTCTTTTGCCATTTGAGTTAGTCTATTTTGTAAGGTGTTGTTTTCTTCAGTGTATTTTTCAGTATTTTTTTGGGTCTCCTTTAGCAAGTCATTGACTTGTTTTTCATGGTTTTCTCGCATCCTTCTTATTTCTCTTCCCAATTTTTCCTCTACTTCTCTAACTTGCTTTTCCAAATCCTTTTTGAGTTCTTCTATGGTCTGGGGCCAGTTCATGTTTTTCTTGGAGGCTTTGGTTGTAGGCTCTATGTCTTTGCTGTCTTCTTTAGGCTGTATGTTTTGGTCTTCTTTGTCACCAAAGAAAGAATCCAAAGTCTGAGACTGAATCTGGGCGCGTTTTCGCGTCCTGGCCATATTCCCAACCAACTAACTTGACCCTTGAGTTTTTCAGTGGGGTATGACTGCTTGTAGATTACAGAGTTCTATGTTCTACGTTTGGGGGGGAGGTGCCAGCTCTGTCAGAGCCGCACTCCTCCTTCCCCAAGGACCCCCAGTCCAGACTGGGCTCAGATCTTCGGCAGGCTGTGCACCCCTGCTGTGATCCGCCACTTAATTCCCCCCACCAGGTGGGCCTGGAGCTGGAAGTAACAACAGCTGTAGCTGCCCCACCTCCGCTGCCCCTGGGGCTGGAAGCCGAACCACGAACTCCTTCCACTCCCGCAGCTTTTCCCACTAACCTTCTCCGCAGTCTTTGGTGTTTGTGGGTCGAGGGCTCTGGTAACTGCCGCAGCTCACATACTCAGGGCGCTAGGGCCCCCTCCACCCGGCTTCTGGCCTGGATCGTCCACGCCGCTCAGGCTGGGCTCTGCTCCACTCCGTTCCCAGCTCCCAGCTCCCAGCTCCCAGCTCCGTGTGGAATAGAGCTCACCCAGAGATCATCCGGGCTGTCCTGGGCTGGAGCCCTGCTTCCCTCTGCTGTTCTGTGGGTTCTGCCGTTCTAGAATTGGTTCAGAGCCCTTTTTTATAGGTTTTTGGAGGGACTCGGGTACGGAGCTCACTCTAGTCCGTGCTTACCAGCCGCCATCTTGGCCGTAGAGATCTAGCTTGCAGAATCTTAAGTATAACCTTACTGGCATGTGAAATGAATGTAATTGTTCAATAATTTGAACAATTCTGTGAAAATGCCCTTCTTTAGGATTAGAGTGTAAACTGAACTTTTCCAATCCAGTAGCCACTGTTGAGTTTCCCAAATTTCCTGCCGTATTGAGTTCAGCATTTTAACATCATCTTTTAGGGTTTTAAATAGTTCAGCTGAAATTCTGTCACCTCCACCAGTGTTATTGTTAGCAATGCACTCTAAGGCCAACTTGATTTTATTCTCCAGAACATCTGGCTCTAGATCAGCAACTATACCATCTTGGTTATTGGTGATATTAAGATCTCTCTTATATAGTTCTGTTGTGTAGTCTTATGAACTCTTCTTAATTTCATCTGCTTCTGTTAAATGCCTACCATTTTTGGGTCTTTTATCGTGCCCATATTTTTACATGGAATATCCCCTTAATATCTCTAACTTTCTTGAAGAGATCTCTTGTCTTTCCCATTTTATTGTTTTCTTCTATTGCTTTGCATTGCCCATTTAAGAAAACCATCTTATCTCTCCTTGCTTTTCTCTGAAATTCAACATTCTGTTGGGTATACATTTCCCTTTTCTCCTTCACCTTTCACTTTCCTTCTTTACTCAACTATTTATAAAGCAACATCGGAAAAATATTTTGCTTTCTTGTTCTTCCTTTTCTTTGTAATGCTTTGTTGTGGTGGTGGTTGCTGCCTCCTGTACAATATTGCAAACCTCTGTCTATTGATTTCAAGTGCTCAATCTACCAGATCTAATCTCTTAAATCTATTCATCCTTTCCACTTAATATTCATAAGGGATGTTATTTAGGTCATACTTACATGGTCTTATGATTTTTCCCACCTTCTTCAATGTAAGTGTGGATTTTGCTATAAGAAAGTCATGATCTATCCACGGTCAGTCCCAGGTGTTGTTTTAACTGTTTATAGAGAGCTTCTCCACCTTTGATTGCAAAGTATATGATAAATCTGATTTCTATTTTGACCATTTGGTGACATTCATGTGTAGAGTCACCTTCTGGGTTATTGAATGAGTGCTTATTAGGACCAGCAAGTTATTCTGACAAAACTATATTAGTCTCTACCTTCCTTCATTTTGTTGTTTCTTCAGAAACTTGTGTGCAGGCCAAAATGCAATAATTAGAACTGAACATAGAGCAATTGATTAGTTTAACATTGGAAAAGGAGTGTGACAAGGCTACGTATTATCACCTTATTTATATAACTTTTATGCAGAGTACATCATGCAGAATACCAAGCTGGACGAATCAAAAGCTTGAATTAAGGTTGCTGAGACAAATATCAAGAATATCAGATATATAGATATGGCTCTTATGGCAGAAAGTGAAGAGGAATTAAGAAGCCTCTTGATGAGCATAAAGAGGAAAGTGTAAAAGCTGGCTTGAAGTTTGACATAAACAAGATATGGGCAACTGGTCCCATCTGGCAAATAGAAACAACAAATGGAAGCAATGTCAGATTTTATATTCTTGGGTTCAAAGATCACTGTATATGGTGAATGCAGTCATGAAATTAAAGACTCTTGCTCTTTGGAAGGAAAGCTATGGCAAATCTGGATAGTGTACTACAAAGCAGAGACATCACCTTACCAACAAATGTCCACATAATCAAAGCTATGATTTTTCTTTTTTTGTTGTTGTTTTTTTTTTTTGTTTTGTTTTGTTTTTAGAGGGGGGAAGGCAGGGCAACTGGAGTTAAGTGACTTGCCCAAGGTCACACAGCTACTAAGTGTGTCAAGTGTCTGAGGTCAAATTTGAACTCAGGTCCTCCTGACTCCAGGGCTGGTGCTCTACTCGTTGCACCACCTAGCTGCCCCAAAAGCTATGATTTTTCCAGCAGTAATGTATGGCTGTGAGAGTTGGACTATACGAAAAGCAGAGCACCATAGGATCAACACTTTCATATTGTGGTGTCGGAGAAGTCTTTTGACAGTCCTTTGGAAAGCAAGGAGGTCAAAGCAGCCAATACTAAATGATATTAATTCAGGCTATTCTCTGGAAGGTCAAATGCTAAAGTTGAAGCTATATACTTTGGTTATGTAATGAGAAGATGGTGCTCATTGGAAAAGACCCTGATGTTGGAAAGATTGAGGGCAAAAAGAAAAGGTGATAATGAGATAAACAGGTAGTGTCATGGAAACAAGAAACATGAACTTGGACAGATTTTGAGAAAGAGTGGAGGACAGAAGGGCCTGGCCATTTATGGTCTGTGGGATCACAAAGAGAGAACACAACTGAACAACAACAACAAAAGGCTAAGGTTAATCATGGAAATTATTATTCATTAATATTAAATGTTTTATCAATATATTTTTATTTTGACATCACAGACCCACCAATAGAACTACTCCTGGATTAAAACACTAAAATACAAATTAATACATGGGTCATATCTTGTAACATATGCCTCTTATAATACCTGCAGTCTACCGCTTTTATACAAAGAGGAGAAAAGGAGATGGTATCTTCAGGCTTCTTGTATACAGAGTGATCACATCAAGTCTGATTTTGATCTTTTAATGATGTTTTGATTTATGATTTTTATAGTCATGGAGGATGTTATTCTCTTGATTCTGCTCACTTCATTCTGTGCCAGTTCATATAGGCCTTCAAAAGTTTCTCTGAATGAATCATATTTGTCATTTCTTAGAGTAAAATACTATACATTAATTTGTCCCACTATTTTCAATCAATGAGTCTTTATTTCTAGACTTTCTTTTTTTTGCTGTTTTGAATATTTTGGATCCATGGTATTTGTCCCCATGCTTTGCTTTCCTTGAAGTATATGCCTCATGATGGAATTATTCATTCAAATGGCATATAAGACTTATTTACTCTTCCACTCTTTTTTTACTAAATCATTCCCCATAAGAGTTAGACTAGTTCACAGGATCAACTACATTTTATTAGTTGGCTTATATTTCTACTGGCTAAAGAACTATTCACAGAAGAGCAGTGGTTCCAGACTTGCAAAGAAAAACAGGATTTAGATAAGCAGAGAATGCGTTACAAGGAGAGCAAACAGAAGGAATATTCGTTGAGGTGGAGGTGCAATGGCAGTCTAATAGGAATCTTCTTGGTTGACTGCAATAGAGAATTCCTTTAGGAAATTAGTAGAAGGTAAATTTGGAACCTGTAATACCCATGTACAAAGGACTTCACATTTCAGTCTAACAGATCCTGCCTCTAATAGCAGCTACATGTTGTCACTTAACCTTTCTAGACTTCCTTTTGTATGCAATAAGAGGTTGGACTGGATCGCATTTGAGATTCCTTCAAAATCTAGATCTATAACATATACGGTCATTCTTTTTTTTTACAATAGGAGAATAATCATTTATTGACTAAAACTTGTCAGTGGGATGAGTGAGAGCCATGTCCAAAACTAATTCCAGTGTTTCATCTCTGGTAGCCTGGACGAATGATGGCGTTATTGCCAGAAAGAGGGAAATCCAAAGGAGGAACTAGTTTTCTGTTAAAAAGATGAGGAATTCAGTTTTGGATAATTGAGGTATGAATTAAGTAAAAATGATCAACAGCAAGTTAAAAATGAAGGATGAATGTTTAGGAGTAAAGGCAAACCCAGAGATGTCAATTTCTTACTCATATTCTACAATACAATACAATAGTTGAAACTTTGGAAGAAAAGAATGAGCAAAAAATTGAAGACTGGAGACTGAATACTATACCCATTGGACATCTGAATTATGGAATGGGAAGAGAGGGAAGCCAAGACAGGAGAGGGTAATAAAGCAGCCAAGAAGGTAGGAATTCTACTGGGGTTATTTAGAGTCATGGGAGCCAAGAAAGGAAAGAGTTTCAGGGTAGAGGTGGTGGTCTCTCTGTTAAGTACTGTAGGAGCATAAAAAACAATGCCTGACAAAATGTCAGCAGACTTCATAAATATCAGGCCATTAATGACATTTTAGAAAAAGATCACAGTTGAATAGCAGGGGCAGGTCCCTCACTCTAGGCTCCATACTTTATTCACTTCATCACCTAGCTGGCCATTAAATTTCTCTTATATGAAATTTATTATTAAAAGGAACTAAAGAAATAGAAGATGCTAGCAAAATTGGATAAAGGTTTTATTTTTTTGTTTGAAATGAGAAATACCTGTCAATATTTGTAAAAGAATTACAGAACAGTTTTGAAGACCTACTTATTTCTATAGATATATTTTTTTTTATCTTCACTCTCAAATTTGAATTTTCTAGAGTACAGAGACCATGTCTTGAAGCCATATTTTCAACCAATCAATCAACAAACATTTATTAAGTGCTTACTATTTGCTAAATGTCAATTGTTATGTGTATCTGGAACACTCATTTGAGTCTGGGTGGCTAATTTCAAATGGATAGACAATTACATTGGGGAGTTCACTGATACTGTATGATTGGATAAAAGTAGAGAACCGTATTTTTAAAAAATCCCTTCCTTGTTTTAGTATCTAAAGCTTGAAAAAACATTTTTCAGTTGATCAAATTCAACTAAAATGTTATAATTTTCAAAAAATTAAACCACTTACATATTTTTCTAGCCTCCTTTCAGAAATCTTTTTTTGCTGTTTCCTCTGCTTGATCAAATACCGTTATTAAACAATCCAAATGCTATATGTGTCAGAGCTAAGACTAAACTAAACAGGACCAAGAAAATAATATACACAATGATCATAATAATGTGAAGTGAAACAACAGTGAAAGACTTCAGAATTCTGATTAATATAGTTTTTAAAACCTCCACATATGGCCAGTATGTATTGTTTTGCTTAAGTATATAATCCTTTGACATAAGGAAAGGGTTTTGGGGGACAGAGAAATATTAGGAAGTGACAATAATGATATTTAAAAGTACCAATAAAACTTTTAGAGATAAACAAAAGTATGTTACGTTGATTGGGAATTGAAGGGGGAGGCATTTGCCGTATATCTTGGGGAGGCAATTAATAAGAAACCTTCTACCTTGTTTCAAATGGAACAATTCCTATAGTCTTGAGCAATCACTTTATGCTTCCAAGCCCTCTCTCAGGCTCTGGTTGTGCTTACTTTCATTTTTATACAGCTGAAATGAGAGGCTTAAATGGATATTAAGAGCAATATCAAAGAGGAAAAGAAGACCTGAAAGGATATCTGAGGACTGTACATGGATGCAGGGGTGGAGAACCTCTTAGCCTTAGTAGCTTAGTGGGGTGGGTGGAGGTGAGCTTGGGGGAAGGTCTGGTTTATCAGAACCTCAGGTGTAACTCAGCATCAGCTAGAAAAATCACCTTGTGTCCAAGGTAGGCTTCTTGGTGTCTATCTAGGAGGCTGAGGAGTAGATAAACCACAAAGCTCATTGATTTCCTCTCCCCTCATTTCCTCTACTTTACAAGCCCAATTTTTATCTATGATTCTAGTTAATTTCTTCTTACCTGATCTAACTAGAGGCAGCCCAAAGGAATGAACAGAAAGCCAGGTTCAGAATAGCAGTGGAATTCAAATGAATTAACAACCGGTTCTCCATGGAACCAAGCCAAGGCACCACCCCTGCTAACAACTGGTTCTTGGAAATAAACCTAAAACTAGGTACTGGTTCTACCCATCCGGTGTGAACCAGCTGAATCCCACCACTGGTTCAGAGTCAAGAAGAAGCGAATTTCAAATCCCATCTCTGATACACACTCTACAACCTTGGAAAGTTGCTTTGGTGCTCACCAAATGTCTCAGGTAGCTATGTATATTTAAGATTCTACTTTGAACTGTAGGTGCTGATCTGCTTTAGTGAAAGAATTTCCCTATAGCAATGACATCATTATGTATGACTAAAAAACAACTTACCGAAATGGTTTTCAATGAAAAGTATCTTGTTTCGAATAAATAAAGCTGATTGGCTCTTACACAGGTATCTCTTATCCTCCTCCTTTTTTGTTAAAATAAAAGTAACAGGGGGCAGCTAGGTGGTGTACCTAGAAGCTAGGTGAGTAGAGCACTAGCCCTGGAGTCAGGAGTACCTGAGTTCAAATCTGGCCTCAGACATTTGACACACGTACTAACTGTGTGATTTTGGGCAAGTCACTTAACCCCAATTGCCCTGCCTTCCCCCCTCCAAAAAAAAAAGGAAAAAAAAAAAGGAAAAAAAAGAAAAAATTAAAAAAAAATAAAAGTAACAGGTAATCCTTTCTGGTTATGAGTAAATGAATTTCCACACCAAAAAACTTGGATTTGGCTCCAAACTCAGAAACTACAAGGTTCAAGTCAGTACTTAATTAGGCAAATCATGACCTCACAAAGTGACAATAAATATTTATTATGAAAAGATGCACACACAAAAGGCCCAGAACAAAAAGCTGCAACAAAATGATTACAAGAATGGAAGGACAAATACCTCTAGAAAATAAAGCAACAGATGAGTGACTAAAATAATTGAATAATCACAGTCAAGAAGCAAAGTATATTTAAGCTTGGTTTATATTCTTTTAATTACAAAATCATGAACTTTACTAAGCACTGGGGGTAAAAACATTCTCAAAGCAGAGCTCTGGTCTGTTGCCTATGATTTGCCCAGAAATGGAACTTGATGATGGTTACTTATGTGAAAATGTAAATGTTCTTTCAAAAACTGTAAACTGTGGATATAATAAATCTTCCCCATTAAATAAATGGGAAAGAAGCACACAACCTAGCCAGGCAATTCATTATTTTAATGACTTCCTGCCTTAATGCACAACTCCTCTTTTCATTGGTGTTGGCAGTTTGAGTTCCAGTTAAGGATTTAAGCTCACAATGAAGCTTCTATCACTTTCTGGAGTTTTGTCATGCTGGCATGTGGGTCATTCTCCTTTAGTAATGATGAGGATGCTGGAAAGCTCTTGCCCCAAAGGGATGGGGAAATTTTCAAACCTGAGCTGTCCAAGTCTCTCTGTGAAATACAGAGTGTGCTGCTGACTCAGGGATCTGACAAGGACAGGCAGCTGAAGAGGAAGAGGCTTTCAAATGCTTCTCTCCTACATGTCCCAGCAGGTGTCACTAAAAGGCAATGGGCTAGATATATAGTTATGCCTAAATGTTAAAGTGCCCTAATGAAGGAATCTGGAGTCTAGAATAGATGGGAAAAAAGGCACTTTCCAACTACTGAGTTTACAGGAGTGCTTCAGTTTAAATAGCGGCATAAAATAAAGAATTACGGAAGACTTCTTTTAAAAGTTTCAGAAACCATCTATTGCACTAAATTTGAATATCCTGAATTGGCAGAAAATCTGCTGATTGCCATCCACTAAGCATGTCTAATGAATCTAGGCATTACTTTTATAAAGAACTCACAAATTACTTGAGAAGAACAATCTAAAATATTTCTGCTTAGGAAATAGGCTACCAAAATTGACCAATAATTTTTTTTAAGGAAAAAAGGATAAAGAAAATCTTTCAACTAAAAATTATTTAGAAATTAAAAGAAAACCCTTAAAATATAAGTCCCATATGCATTATCCTATATATTTAATATATCAGTATATAAAAAATTAAGTATGTGTATGTGTATCCTGTGTGTGAGGGATGGGGAACAGTAGAGGGAAAGGAAAGAGAGTTGGCCTCAGATCCAAAAAGGTCTAGATTCAGATTCTGCCTGGCTGTGTAACCTTGTAGAAATCACTTAATCTCTGAAAGTTTCAACCAATTAAGACAATATTGTTATCTTAAATAGGGCTACTAAGTGGCATAGGGAAGAGTGCTGGACCTGAACTCAGGAAGCCTCATCCACCTGAGTTTCAAATCTGTCTTCAGACATTTACAAGATTTGTGAACCCAGGCAAGTCACCCTGTTTGCCTCAGTTTCTCATCTACAAAATGAGCTGGAAAAGGAAATGGCAAAGCACTCAAGTATCTTTGCCAAAAAAACCCCAAAGGGGTCACAAATAGTCAAACATGACTGAACACAATAAAAATTGTCTTAGAGACTTAAAGCCATTTCTGCCCCTTTAAGTTGCAGAGGTGTTGACTTGAATTGTTACTGGGAATTCCCTCTTTACAGATTTGCAAGCATTGAAGAGATCACAAATCTACACCTATTCCTTATTCCTACATATATATGTGTATAATGAACTTTTAGATCCGGAGTTATACAACAGACACACACACACACACACACACACACACACACACATATATATATATACAACACACACACACATATACATACACACACACACACACACACACACATATATATATATATATATATGTATTTATATCCAACAGCAATTTTATTTGAGTTTTGAAAAACTTTTAAGTGCATCTTATCTGCTTATCAACAGTCATTTTGGTTTTTATACTCCAAAAGGAAAATACAATCATTTGACGTAAAAAACTTAAACTTTTTTTTTCTCTCCCTTCTGTAGTAGCTTTTACTTGCTATTAGAGACAAATCAAATACTCAAAAATGAGTCTAACCAGGCTAGTATAGAGCTAATTCTCATTTCTAGCTGCCACACTGACCCATTCAAAACAATTCCAGCTCTATCACCCAAAGATAGAAAGACCAGAGGATCTGTCCTATCCTGAGAATATAAGAAACAAGACATATATCCAAAGGAATAGTGTCTAAAGCAGTAATACAGAGAGAACCCCAATTTAATGAGTGTTTGCTGTTGAATGATGAGGAATGAACAAGAAAAAGTTGATGTCTTCACTACACTCAGAAATTACCCTCAGGATATAGGGCCTGATTTAGAAAGGTAATAAAAAGAGCAGTGACCATGGAAAGCAAGAGCATAAGACAAACCCAAGAAATCAGGGAAGTGATACAGTTCCAAATGATTCTAGTTCATTATTTCTCCACACAATGGATTTTCCTTAATTACTTAGAATTAATATGATTGCTTGGGAACTAGAGAAATCAAGTAGAAAGATCAAGGAAGAGGAAGTGAGAAAATGTGTCCATGTTGCTCCAATGCACTTCCTCTGGTATATCCCATAGAGACACCTCCCCCCCCTGCCCCCAAACAGCCAAATCATCTCAACTGGATCTCATTTAAAGAGTCAGGCTAATAAGCCTTCTTGGGAAAAAGTATTCAGCATGCATTGTCTCCTCCCCAAAACCAAAGGCATTTGCAAGCAGAGGTCAAAATAATCCACTTTTGGAAACAGCAGTGTGAAGTACAGCCAAAGAACAAATTGTTTTCTACAGAAACTGCATAAGTGATTGACATATGATTATTATGTATGTTCAAGAGAGGAATTTGTAATTAATTTGATGAAATCTAAATAAGATAAATTTGTCATTGGGAACTGGAGGTGAGGTCAGGGACAGGGGCCCTAGAATAACTTAATTCCTGCTTTACCAACTTTTTCTGGTTGCTTTCCATCTGAAGTCATAGGACCTTTACATCAGTGAGGATTAAGGATATAGTATATCCTTGGTGCTAGAGCTATGTTCATAGTCTTACAATACATCATTGATAGATCACTTCAGATTGAATAATTCTGTATTGTGACAAGAGAATCAATCTATCAGCTAATCTACTGCTGGTAAGTGTAATAGGTTTCTGCTAGCCATTACTCTCTTGGTGTAAAATTATGCCCAGTATAAAACACAGACATTGGGTAATAAAAAGGGTAGATTGGAATCATCAGTCAAGGCCAGTGGTAGCACACATATGAGGCAGCTAACCAAGTTTGGAAAGACTGACTGCCTCACATTTCTTGTCCATGCCAACTCCAATCTACCATGCCAGGGAGTTCATGACAGATTGCCCTTTGTTGTCCAAATATTTTTAGTGTTTCTCAACAACATACAAATGGATGACACCATGTAGAGGTCTTGTTGTAATGTTATAATCTTTTACAAATTCCTGAGAGTAGCCACCAAATCCTAGAAAATCTTCAGCCTTCTAAAATTATTTTAACTTAACGAGATAACTAGCAATTCCGTCTGCTTCAGGTCAATGATCATTCCTGGATGAGAAAGTTACTCACATGTTTTATATCTCTTTGAAGAAATGGCACTTGCCTACCAACAAATACCTTCTATGTAATTTAGGGTAATTAATATCTTTAATAATTTTTCCTCATGTTTCCCAAAGTCTTTTAAAATACTGTAGCCTCCCAAATTCACCAACACTTCCAGTGGTTTGGGTCACTATGCATTTTTTCTCTGAGCCACTTAATGGCAAAGGTTCCACTAATTTTGAGGGGAATCCTGCCAAAATTATGAGATAAATTCTGAGATGAATCAATTAAGAGATGAATTCTGAACCTGTTTCTTGTCACATATTGTAGTTTTAGAGTCCCAAGAAAACTAATGCTACCTATACCAGCTGACTCTGGGACTCAAGACAATGACATTCAGGATGGGTTATCTATTGGTTCAAAACTGGTACTGGGATATGTAATTCCTATGTATTTGCATGTGACCTCTCTTTTTGCATCTTTGCTCTGTGATGGTTTATACTATGTACTCAAATGCAAAACAAATTTTCACTGTGCTGTATGCAATTCTAAATACATATATCATGCCTGAAGTCTATTCATCTGGGATGTGTACTCTTGGGCAAAAAAAAATTAAAATAGATGTTTTATTACGTAGACCTTTAGTTGTGCTCTTACACTCATTGTGATTTACAGGGACTCCATTGTTGTTGTCGATCCTACTGCTGAAGTTACTGGGGCTGTTATTACTCTTTGTAACTAGAGAAGAGGATATGATTAAGGAGGAAAGTCCCAATGTCTTCATTTCCCATGACTAACCTATATCTCAATTTTGTACTAAATTGTCTATAACCTACTATTCCTATATTCTTGAACACAAAGAGCACAGAGGATGTTGCTCACTGAGAGAAATCCTCTGTACTTCATTTCTCAGGACCTTATATATCTGGATAAAGAACAATGCCATCACAAGGTGAGGACACATTCATGGGAAGTCTCACGAAGGGCAGAAGACTTGATGAGCAAAACAGGGGTCACAGTGATTGACAAAGATAGAAAAGACACAGGGAAGATTTGATCAGAATTAGAAAGAAGATAGATCACATATACAAATCTACAGTAGTATACTCAAACTCAGAATTATTGACACTGAAATGAGCAAAAAAAATGTTCATATGTCTGGAATTTCAATACATCTCTTTGCTATCTAATGAGATCAAGCTTAAGCTAAGTATGGAATCACTGACTTCCCCACCATATCCATCAGTTAGAAGAGAAAGTCTCTTCAACAACATGTAAGTTTTAAAGAGGCATTTTAATCATCCATGTATTGAAAATTATCCTACAACATGATTTTTTTCTTATTATCTTCCTTCCTATTTTGTCTTCATTAAAGACTTTGGCTATATGATTTATGGTTTCTGTGTGGTATGTAACACAGTGACCAATAGTTCTTTAAGACACATTTTCACAATTATTATTTCCTTAACCATTTGATGTGAACCTCAGCTAGCAAGGGGTTCAAGAGATGAATGGCACTTATGCTCTATATAAGATCAACTTTTCTCATTCCAGGGGAGGTGGTAACTGATTTATTCCTTTTATCCTTTGCATGCTAAATTGCTTATCACCTATTGTGCTTATATCCCTGAGTACACAGAGCTTTTCTACTATGAAGCAGCAAACCACAAATGTTGCAAGCATACAGTTAATGGTTCAATACAATAAAGCCCACAGGGTGAGGAGTGAGGGAGGGGCAGGTATATTTGTTATAGTCCTCTAGGATGACTGCTGCATTTTTATTGGTATAGTGATAAAATAGAAGGATTTGGATTCTACAAGGAAGAAAGTCTCGGAATTTTGGTGTAATATTATCTTTTTCAGGTTGCCAAGGAATCAGTTTGTCAATTCCTGTGTTTCTGCCCTATTCTGCTATTCTAAACATTAGTACTGTTGGCACTGACATGAATAGATTATTCTTAGCAGCAACTACCTTACCTGGATAAGAGCACAGACTACCCTGCCCTAGTTTTTTACCCTACCACTTATCAATGGTAGGTGGTACATGACAGTAGACAGGTGTTTTCACTCTCTTAGAAAAGCAGAAGAGTCATACCTATCACCCTTGGACTAGTGTGAGAGATAATGACTCAGAAGGAAATGTATACCTTTAAATAGAAGGGTAAAGTGGAGCTGATCATTGGATATTACAGTTCCCTCATTCCCTCAAGATTTTCCATTCTTTAAAAAAGTCCCTTTTTTGTAGAGACTATATACTGCTACTATATGAAACCACTAAATCAGGTAATATAGAAAGCAACAGTCCCCCTGGAACTGATTACCCATATGTGTGAGTATGTGTGTGTGTCTGTATACATATCTATATCTATATCTATATCTATATATATATATATATATATATATATATATATATATATATATACAAACATACATATATACGCACATGCAGAGAGAGAGAGATACACACAGAGCCATAGAGGGAGACACACACACACACACACACACACACACACACACACGCACGCACAGTGAGAGAATGAGAGAGGGAGAAAGAGAGTCAATATTCAATATAAGTGGGTGGTTCCCTAAACCGACTGGTGCCTGCTCTAAGTATTCTTCTTGCTAATGTGAAATTTTAGAAGCATAAAGTTATTTTCAGCTAGACTGCCAACTAGTATGTCTTATTCATGCTACGTGTATTCTACGAAATTAAGAAAAAGCTAGGAATGGTGGTACATGCCTCTTACTGGGGAGGTAGAGGCTGGTGTATCTCTTGAGCTCAGGAATTCTGAACTTCAATAGAAATAAAGTTGATCAGGTTCACAGACTAAGTACACTACAATTATGAAAAGTCCCAGGGAGCAAGAGAGGGTGGAGATGTGGCCCCAGCGTATCTAAGGAGGGAGAATCGGCCCACTTTAAAAACAAAGAGATTCAAACCTCCTCTGTCAGTCAATAATGAGTGTCATTAGTGGCCACTACAATTATAGTCTGGGAGAGAGCATCTCAAAAAAAATCCTGCATTCATGAATTTTAGCTAATAACTATGATTCATATTTACGTAGTATTATATATTATTCAAATGTTTTCTTCTCATGAAAACTTTAGAAAAAAGATACTATAAGTATCATTATCCCCATTTGACCAAGAAGAAATAAACTCAGGAATTCTGACTCTAAGGCCAGGGCTCCTCAAAGCTAATTCTTACCTCTAAGATTATTTTTTTTAAATCTCATCACCATGTAGAATGAATTCATGAAAAGAATACAAATTGCAAAACTAGAAAGATATGATTCCAAAGTATAATGTGGTAGCTTAATAATCTAATGGGATATTGGGCTGCATTTAAAAAGGTAAAATAGGGAGGTGATTGTTGTTCAGCTGTTTCAGTCATGTATGACTCTTTGTGATCCCTTTTGGGGTTCTCTTGGCAAAAATACTGGAGTGCTTTGCTATTTCCTTCAACAGCCCATTTTGCAGGTGAGGACACTGAAGATAATAGGGTTAAGTGACTTGCCTATGCTTACACAGCTAGTAAGTGCCTAAGGCCAGATTTGAACTCTGGTCTTCATGACTCCAAGCTAAATGCTCAATCCACTGCACCACCTTACTGCCATATGGATGTGGCAATATCCCAGTAAGGTAGCAATCTCATTGTAATCTGGCTTCATCAGACCAGCTCTGGAATATTGTACTCAGCTCTGAGTGCTTCTCTATAAGAAGTACAATGATAAATTGGAGAGTATCAAGAGAAAGACAATCAGGATGGTAGGTAGAGAGCCTTGAGTCCATGTCACAAAAGTATTAGTTGAAGGAACTAAAGACTCAGAGGGAAGAAGTCCAAGGGAACCTGAGCTGTCTAAGAAATAAAGGGAAGAGTAGATCAATGGGTAGAAATTGCCTGGGCAGATTTACACTTCGTGAGTGGAATAACTTTCTAACAATTCAAGCTGTCCAAAAGTGGAGGGGGCCTTCCTAGAGAAGCAGTGTGTTCCTCCACCCTTGAGGGACAATCACTGAATATCTACTAAGCCCAATTTCCTCACATGTAAAATAAAGGGAGCTGGGCTCAATCCCTTCTCAGGTCCATTCTAGCTCTCAATTTATTGTCCTATGGTCTCTCAAGGTTCATACTATGGAAATTAGAATTATATTTATCATTTGATATGATCAAATGAATGCACATCATAGTACTTACTCTGCCCAAAGCTAGCCCTCCAAAAAAGACATAAACAAATCAATCTGCCTTGAACATATCTCTAATCTCATCTGATTAAATTTCCCTGCATGTTTTATAGCATAGCAGATAATCTTCAACAACACTGCATAGATTTCTATGTATTCAACACCAAAGTAAAAGGCGCTTGTAATGATGTCTTGAATTGCTGTCTTTGGAAGCAGTAAGGTGATTGCAGAAGTGAACAATAATGAGATTAGTACATTTAAAATACTTTTAATTTATGGCTTCATACTCTGCTGCCTATTATGGGTGGAAAAGTATGCTATTCCTCAAAGGATCTAAATGAAACAAACAAACAAAAAAGAGCCCTGCATCCTGTGCAATTGTGGAATTATGCACATAAACCTAGGAAGCATCTGGATCTCATAAAATAGTTGCTTTACTATACAGGGAGACACTCAGTAATTTCTCTAATTGCTGGTTAGGGTTATCCATATTTTGTGGATTGCTAATGTCAGCATATTTCCCAAAGATGCCTCAGAATTGTAAAAAAATCTGACAATCTTTCACTGCCCAATTACTAAGTTGTAATGATCTATGTTATAATACTTAGCCATTTGTAAGTAATATGAGGGGGAAAATATAGTTATTTATATAATTGGGAAGCACTCTAGCATAGTGGATAGAGAGCTGGTCTAGGAGCCAGGAAGAATCAGGTTCCAATCCCATGGGTGGGGGGTGGGGTGGGAGTTATGTCACCCTTGGAATGTCACTTAATCATATAGTGCTTGAGGTCAGAGGTATCAAACTCTAGACTGGAGGGCTATAAACAGCACCAAATTTGCACTGATACCTATACCAGATTAAAGTATAATTAGGAGGGGCAGCTAGGTGGCACAGTGAATACAGCACCAGCCCTGGAGTCAGGAGGACCTGAGTTCAAATCTGACCTCAGACACTTGACACATATACTAGCTGTGTGACCTTGGGCAAGTCACTTAACCCCAATTGCCTTGCCAAAAAAACAAAAAAATGTATAATTAGGAAATATTTTACAAAATAAATAAAATATAACACAAAAATGTCAATTAATGGTTTTCTAAGTCCATATGTGGCCAGAAGGGATCTAGGTGACTCTCTAAAACAGTAAGATGCCAATTTGTATCAGCACAGGAATTTTCTTCTTCTGGGAATATTCTGTAATGATAGAATCACAAGTCTAGTCACTACATTTATAGATTTCTTTGAAATGTCTCATGCTACAAAATAAGAATAATTATATTAACAATATTCATTATCATTATTATTATTATTAAATGTTCTTATAATTCTTTTATTTTCTCTATGTGTATGTGTGTATGTATGTGTGTGTTAAGGTTATGTAGCAGAAACTGACTAATTCTATGCTTCATTCATGACAATTTTACAGGAGAAACAATATTATATAAATGGTCTTCTGGTATTTCAAATCATATACACCTATGGATAGGGTCCTATACTGACCCATGTCATATTAAATAACACACCCTAGCATAATGGTTTCCAAACGTCTCTCAATGACACTAAATTGGACCTACTTGAGGTTTTACAACTATAAAGATTAAAAAACACTAAAAACTAAATGGAGTAAGACCTTTTTTATAAGGAAAAAAATCATTTACAGCAATTATCATGACATAAAACCAGTCCTTTAAGGCAGAACTGTCAAACTGAAGGCCTGCAAAACTCTGAGGGCTGTCCAAACCAAACTAATATATAATTGTGAAATGTTTAAAAATGAATTTAAGAAGTACAATAAAAACATTGTTAATTTGTGGATTTCTAAGTCGATATGTGGTCCACAAGTTTCCATTTCTATTTGAATTTGATATCATTGCCTTAAGGTTTAAGTTGAACAATGTGCCCTGTTCCAGGCCATTGGTCTACCACCAATACAAGCACAGGATCACTGCCTTACACACACACACACACACACACACACACACACACACACACACCCTTTTCCAGAATTCAAGAGAGAAAGCAAAGATTGCTACTGTGACTGATGTTTTTTGAGCTGGGAATTAGCTAGTACACTTTCAAAATATATGTTGGTTCAGGGCAGGAGGACCATTACTATGTCAACTATAACTAGAAAAAGGTTATTTTTTTTTAATGTGTTATCAAAAATCAAAGCATCCCTCAACTCTATCCCATTCTCATTTTCCTTGAAATGCAACAAATAGTTCTTCCCCTCCCCTCCCTTTCCCATCCCCTTTGTAACCAATCTATCGACTTTTGGTGATTCTACTTTAAGGCAAAATTCAATGGTAAAGAATGTGTTATAATGCATGGCGAAGTTTCAGGGGAAGATCCATCATAACTCTCAACAAAAATCTATTGTTTTACCATAGTTTAGAATGTTTTCAGGCTTTATCTAGCCTGACATTTTTTTTTAATCTCTGACTCTAGTTAAACCAAGGCAATCATTTTCCTTAAAGCTTCAGTGGTCCTCAATGTAGGACTAATTCTGAACAATTCAAGAAATATTGACACCAATGATCTGACCCAATGGTCATATCACCATATGGTCCAAAGCTTTTATTTTTACCTTTATACATAACTACTACCAGATCTCTGGTTGGTAAAGACATGCTCCACTATGCTCAAAGTTGAATGTCTTGAAAGAAAACAACAAATTCCCATATCCCTTCATATGTCTCTAAAAAATAATCATCTGTCACATACTCAAAATTTCAGCAATCATTTTGCTGAGCTAGAACTATGACTATGATATAATAAAAATGTTGGCAATTGGTTTAGAATTTGGAACCCCAGTTCTCTTTCCTAGTCATGTTTCTAATAGTGACAACTGGAAAACAAGAAGTTGGAGTTGATGATTGCCTGAATAATTTATTTGTACTTAAATAGAAAAACAGTAAATGATTAGTATTACTAATAAAAGTAACTATTTTCTCCATGATTGACTCCAAATGACTAAATATCTAATATTTAACATCATAGAATTAAAAAGAATATTTGGTAAAATGGAAAGAGTGCTGAGTTTCGTTCCTACAAGGCCCTCAAAACAACTCTGTGACCTCAGGCAAAGCATTTCATCTGTCTGGGTCTCTGATTTCTTCTTTTGTTTAAAAAAGAGGGAAGAAGTAATGGTATCTAAAGTCTCTTTCAATTTTAAATCTATGATAATAAAAGAAATGAGGAATAACATGGTATTCCAATAAGCAGATCATTACCTTTTAATCACACGTTCACCTTTTCTGTGTGTTTCTTTAAAATTATGTACTCTGTGATATATAATATATATATATATATATATATTTGCATATATAATGCACTGAAATAAATGATATAGAGATTAAGCTTAGTAAACCATTCTTTCTTTGTTCTTGAAAACTATACTATAGTATTTCTTCCTACATTTCTAACAGGTATAGGAGGTATATCCTATAGAATTAAGTCAATTATAGATCATCCCTCTTCTTTGGGGAATGATTGCAATAGTCAAAGATGCAATGATAGCTAGCAGCTGTTCCGTCTCAAGGGAAATATTTTGTCACTATTGCCTTAAACCAACCATTATTTTTTAGAAACAAACACCCAAAAACTTATCTTGGCTCTTATTCCCTCCACCTGACCCCCCATTTAAAACCATTTGATATGATCTGCTACTTCAATTTCTCTGTTTTAATTAAAACCTCGTGGTTGTGATCCCATTCAAACAATTAATTATTTCAAGATAAATAACAGAACAAGCTCTAGTAAGGCAAAGGTGAAATGCATTCAGTCAAAATACAAATAAAAACTACAGCAAAAAGGGAGAAATGTTGAACATATTGTGATTCTGTAAGTGTTGAGAAAGCTAAGTAAGGATTGATGTTGCTGCTTTAATAAATTATTTTTCTTAGTCAATATGGATTCTTACAAGTAGTTGACTAGTCATTAGGGATTCAAGGCAGTTTATGATATTCCAAACTAGCCACATAAATGTGGGACCATGTATTACCACACATATTTGTTTATACATGCACACATGGCTTTAATACATGTACATGTGTGCATACATATACACGCATATCCCCAACAATGCTGATACTGCAGAAATGTTTGCTGGGCCTGCTGACATAAAGTGTGTCCACCTATCCTAGTGAACTTCAGTGGATTTCTAGCCCACTAAGATTAAGCCCAACTATGGATATTCTTTGTCATTTGATGCACTGAATCCCTAACTCCAACAATGGACATTTTTTTCCCTCAAATAAATTATATACTTCGTTATATTTGTGTAGACACCTTCCAGACTATGGGGATCTACTTTGTATAAAGTTCTTTATTACGACAGTGTGTTGCCATAAGTATTTTAATGTATGTAAGATTTCTCTGTTACTTACTATTTGGTGCCTATAACTACCGATGGGATCTTTGGGTCAAAGGGTAGGAACATTTCAGTCACCTTCTTAGAATAAATCCAGTGACTTTTGAGAATGGCTAGAATAATTCAATTTACACACAGCTCCACCAGCAGTGGAGACTATCTTTCTACAATGTCCAAGCTGGGAGAAATATCTGATATAATTTTCTTCTACTGCTTTTAAGATGCAGTCATTAAAATTCAGGTCAAAATCATTTAGAAGCTGTGGTAGAGAGTGAAACCTGTGTGTCTAAACCTATTTTTGCCAGACTTCTTCTGGTGGTCCCAGAAGTTCTTATTTAACGGGGAGTCTTCCTCAAATATTTTATGTTCTTGAGTTTATTAAACAGTACATTTTTAATAAATGAAATCAGTTTTAGATATATTAACATTTTACCCCCTTCAGCTATACTTCAAGTATTTCTATTTGGCACATCATAATTATTATTCAAAGATTCAAAATGTGGAGATTTTAAAAGATTGGTGAATGGATAATTATGGATTTCCTTTTTTCTTTTTTGTCTTAGAGTAAAAGAACCAATTGGTCTGTTATTTGATTACAGCTTAGGGTAACTTCCCTCTCCATCTTTCTACCCTCTTGTATAGCTTTTTCTCTGTCTTCCTTTCTGTTTCTCACAATATAACAAATGTCAGCTGACACGCCCCCGAAAGGTGATGGTTGTTTTTCCGAGTCTGTGGCCCTCTTGTACACAAAGATATTAGCACCAGCTGATGTTATGGCAGCCATGGGACAAAGGAAGAGACTAGCTGACCTACTACATGCGTGTGTTTATGCTCACAAATACACGTGCGCACGCACACACACACACACACACACACACACACACACACACACACACCTGGTCGGTGAATGAAAAAAGTTGCCTATTTTGTAAAAAAGGAGGAATAAAGTTCTTACCAAAAAATTTGGTTTGGTCTGGTTAACTCAATTGTCTATTTAGTTTCAAATTGTTCTCTGTAAATGAGAAAATACTGAGCAGTAGATATTGACTATAAAAACCACTCACTTGATTTAAACTTGATTTTATAACTTCAATTATAGAGAATTACATATATGTCAGTAAAAAAATTTTTAAGGTTACAGAATTATGAAGTATTAAATGTGGATGAGTCAGTTTTGATCATCCAATTTTCATTTTTTTGATTAAACTAAAACAAGTCCAATGTCTGAACTCAATAATTTGGCCAAATAATAAAGAGGTATAAAAAATGACAGAAAGTTATTTCATATTGTATTGCAGCTATGAAGGATGAACATTTCCATCTAAAAGTGAGCTAATTTGTAAAGAAATACTATTTTTCCAGGGTCAAGTAATTTTACCTTAAAAGCCAGAATCATGATCCACATATAGTTAACATATACATATATGTAAACATATGTGAAAATCATGCCTATGTACACATATTTAAGAAAATGCTTTAAAATACACTATTTTGCTAATATCTTAATTTTTATCCATATCAACATTGGTTCCCCCCAACTCTATAACCCATTTAAGCTCTATTTTGGCTTTTAAAATACACATTTCAAGTTCAATTCTATACAAAAACCAACACCCTTCCCCTCAAATTTCTTTAGTAAGCAAATATTGTGACTTCATAATTCCTTGCTGAGGCTTGGCCTTGGAATGATGTATTTAAAAAGCAAATAAAGAATACCAACTTGTTCCAACTCTGGGAATGTTTGAGTCCGTATCTCAGCAAAAGCCTTTATCTTTAACCAATGAACTTTTCAGGGCTGTTGAGAAATGACCAGAGGGGCCAATTAGCTGTTTCACAATCTGAATCTTCCCTGATGCTCTGTCAATAATTTATAAAATGGAGGGGGTACCAGGGGTCAATGTCACTGAGGGGAGGTTAAAATTAAAATATTTCTCTTACATTTTGTACTTGAGGAAGTGAGCCAATATTTTATTTTCCAGAGAAAATCCATATTGAATTAAAGCAGACAAAAGCTGGGCTTTGTGTGGAGCCACCAGTAGTACACTAGCCATAGCCAATGAACTCCCTCCTCACCTCCACTTAAAATCACAAGCTTAGCTCATGCACCACCTCCTACATAAGACTCTTTTCTGGTCCCTGGGTTGCTAGTGATACCAACAAAGTATTTTATTCTCATTTTGCATATATTTTTTTTATTTTCTTAAATATGTAAACAGTATTGAAGGTCTATAGCTGAAAGGGACTTTAAAAATTATTTTCTTTCCCAGATGAAAAAATTGAAGACCAGACAGGTTAAATTGCTTGCTTGCATGGTCACCTAGGTAGAAAACATCAGAGGAAATTTGAAAGAAGAGTCTCTAATTCCAGAGAGAGGCTGTTTTTTTTTACTTGTTAGTTTGTTCCCACCCACCCACCCCCGGACTGAATAACACTGCTTCCCCCATGACACACTGGTTCCCCCATGACACACTGGTTCCTTAAATAGAATTTAAGGACATTAAGAACAGGAATTGTTTCAATTTGTGTCTTTCTAATCTAACACATTGTTTCATGAATCATAGGCATGTAATAAACTCTTGCTGAATTAATGAAGGAAAAAATATGTGGTTATCAGCTGCATTCAACTTTACTTGCTATTTCACATAAAATCATAGCTCTAGAACTACAGGGGATCTTAAAGACCAACCTCTAGTCCAACCTCTTCATTCTACATGTAATTCTGGGTTCAAGACAAGAGCATTTGCTCAAAACTACCCTCACTGGTAGAGGGAATGATCACTCCGCCAATCACCTGCTGTCTACATGAGGGGTAAAGTTGGCATAAGACCCTAAAGAAAAGAGAGACCTTTTTATTTCTTACTGTTTCTAGAGTTAGTCAGTAAAGAAACATTTATCAAGCACCTATTAGGCATTCTGTTAAGGACTGAGGATACAAGAGTCAAAGGACAGTTCCTGCCCTGAAGAAGCTTACAATTTAATACCTATGGGTCAAGACTCCAGGGAGAGAAAAGACTGGCAGACAGACACATAGGAGAAAGCTGGATGCCCAATTTGTCCCTGATAACTTGCCTTCATAGTCTTTAAGGGCTTTTTCCTTCAGTGAGATCAAAGACTTTCTCTTGGTTAAACTAAGGCATCACTCTTAGTGGAAGAGTTTATTTGCCTTGTCTTGTCTGCATATTAAAATCTGCATCATTTCTCTAATATATTTTTGCTATAGGCTTGGATAAATAGGCTTTTTCACTATTCACTGTTTGAGGTGGTTTAGGAATAGCTAGTACATATGGGAAGGAGTAAAGCCTTTAAGGGTTTGTGGTATGCCTTCTTCTTTAAGTGGCTTGAACCTAAATAAAAATTATTTCCCTTGACTAGCAACATTTATGGGTTCAGACAGATACACTTTGAATCCAGCATATCTCTCTAAAGAGAGAAGGGTGTCCAGGATCATGGCTCCATCTGTTCCACTCCAGGCAAAAATCAATATTTCCCCAGGAGAAAATGGGTAATATTACTGAGATCTCTCTCAAAGTCTCCCTGCAAGGGTATTTATCTCATTTAGAGAAACCCACATGGGCGTGTATAAAACCTATATGGGCTACACAGAATTGAAGAAACTGACCAGAGAGATTAAGCACCTAGCCTGAGATCATGTGGCTATTATTGAGCATGGGAAATGAAGCTAAGTACCCCTGACTCTAAATCTAGCACTGTATCCAGGATACCATGCTTCCTCTTAGATTTCATATCCTGAGTAGATAATGGGATCTTAGATCTGGAGCCAGAAGGGATCACACATGCCAACACCCTCATTTTACTGATGAAGGAACTGAAACCTGATTGCCTAAGTTCACAAAGATATTATGCATCAGATCCTGAATCTGAAGCCAGGTACTCTGATTCCAAACTCAGCAATCATTCATGCCTCCTACTATGGCACCTAGAATGTGAGTTTCTTTTCTTTCACGCTTCTTCGAATAATCTGTAATATCTTCCTACCTCCACATATCCTGAGATAACTGTTAGTCATTGAACTGAACTCACTGTTCATTTCCCTCAGAAGTGACCTAACTTTTTTTTCTTTCTTTAGCTACCAATTTGAAGAAGCTCAGTAGGTTAACATATTATCCATTGCTTTTTGGACATCAGACTTCAAATTCTATTTTTGTCACAAAGGAATGAATGTGGTATCTTTGCGCTAATCCTATTTTAGCTGATGACAATGCTAAATTTCAAACCATAAATGTTCAGGGTATGATTCAGTTAGTTCTCCAACCCAGTGGTCTTGATAGAGGAGCTATCTGAAGTTCATATTTTTCAGTGAGTTTCTGTAAGCCTAAAAAAGAAAAAAAGTAGCTGAAAGTTAAGTATTGGAAGACTACAAAGTGAAAAGTTGGTTACATGAAAGTAATTTAATGTATGGCATTTTATGCTTAGGTGTTATTGTGAATGTAAAGAATAATAATGGGGATTTAGAGATGGAAGAGAACTGCAATGTCATCCGATCCAATTAACGAATTATGAGGAAACTGAAGAAACTGAACAATTGGAAAACCCCAGTGATATTAAAGGATTTCTCCAAGTCATAACAAGAGGAAGGGGTCAGAGCCAAGTTTTTAACCTTGGTCCTCTGACTCTAAATTCATCATTTTTACCACTGAGGTGTGGTGGTGATGAGAGTCTAGCTGTAGAGCAAGTAGCAGGTGAATAGGATGGGATAGTAAAAGTGAATGACTCAAGTCACATTAACATGTACTTATTCAGGAATAGATTCATTGCAGAGAAAATATTTGGAAACCCAAATGAATGGGGAAAAAATTCAAGTTAAAACCAATTCACTTCTAGAGGGGAAGAAATAAAATTCTTATTTCTGAGCAAAACAGTCTCCACAATATCTGTCTTAACTGTGTTTGGATAATTTTTCTTTTTATCTGAAACTAACAGAAATTATAAAAGAAATTATAAAATAATAAAAAATGCAACACTTGGGAGAATGTCAATAAATAAATAATTGAATGAAGAAACCTTCTCCATGAGATAAAATGCATGAGTACATATTCAATTTTATGTATTTAATTATTGAAGCAAAAAAAGCATTTTTGGAGATAAGCAAAAGACATAGATCAATATATTTAGCTGGCAATTCAGTTGAAAATCATGTATGAAGCCCCCCCCCCCCCCCCACCGAGTACGAAATTGTTTTATTCTTGAAGGATGCAAAGATAAAAAGGAAAAAGAGAAAAAGAAAATATGGTCCTCTGTCTTTCCATGAGTCCCCAACCACTTATCCACTCAACATACTGAAGGTTTTAATACAGACTCTTCCGCCATTTGTTATATTCATCTGTTACTTCTTTGCTGTATGAACAGCCCTTTTTTCCCCATATATTTGATGAGGTAGGCTGTATTGATGTTGCTTCTCATGTTCTCACTATGGATATTGGATATTGCATGCAATTTTGATTGTTCTGAGATTGTATTGTCCAATAAGCCAGTATCACATGACATCACTATAAGAGTATTTATTTTGAAGATGGGTTTTATGGCACAGAGTAGCTTAGATTCAATAAAAAAGTAAAATTCTCCAAATTTAATTGACTCCCATCAGGGGAGGGACCATTTTATTATCCATCTGTAACACCTACACAAGATACTGATAGAATAACACAAAGAATTGCTTGTCCAGCTGCATCTGGGCAATATGTTTTATTTTTTGTTTTATTTTGCTTTTCATTCTTTTTGTTTTAGTGGAAGATTA